>NW_018164764.1:25083-26345 GCF_001263595.1 Phalaenopsis equestris | reverse complement strand
TATATATATATATATATATAAAACACATCTTCTTACGTTTAAAAACAGTAAAGTGCTATGTATGTAAATATGAAAGTTAGTTTAGGTGTGAGATATGTAAATACAGAATAAGTATGTGTTAGGTATGTAAATTTACCCATTTTTTTAATTATCTTTTATAAAATAAAGTAAAACAAGTTACCTGGGTTAAGAGCTCTGAACCGAATGGCAGCCCAACCATTCCTGGGAACTCCAACAGTATTCTCAAAAGAGGGATCAACAAGATTATAATTCAAAGGATCCCTATTCTTGTCAAAGTTCCCAAACCCTCTTCCCACCACGTAGAAGCTATACCCATGAAGATGCAGCGGATGGTTCTCCGCCGCCAGCAAACTCGTCCCCTGAAACACTATCTCCAAACTCGTGTTATACTCCACAACCCTCACCTCCCTCGCCCTCCTCGGAAACAGCAAGTACCCCGGCAGGTTCTCCCCGGTGAAGTTGAAGTTCAGCGGTGGCTCCGATGGAAACCCTGTCCCGTACACCCCACTTATGTTATAATAATAAGCCTCTAGTATGTCTGTGGTCGGTAGGGGGAAGCTTAAGTTGTTAAGGCTGGCGGCAAATCGGTCGCCGTTGGGACCGCCGCACGTTCTTCCCGGTTCGCAAGTTAGGAGATTGACCGCCACCGTTATGATCAAACGTTGGTCCATGACTTGCGGCACATTGACCGGGTGGTCAATGCTGGCCAGCGAGCGTAGCCCGGCTACAAATCGTGTGGCGGCTGCGTTGTCGGTGAAGTTGGGGAGAGTGGTGGAAGGGAAAGATGGGGTTATGTTTGGAGTGCCGAAGTTGTATTGGAGAATGGCGGTGGTGGTGGTGGTGTCGTAAGGGACTCCCTCTGCGCTGGCGTAGTTGTGGGCGGCGATGTAGTGGCGGCCTCCATTGGTGGCATTTGCGACAAGGAGAATGTCCATGGTTTGTCCGGGGGTGATCATGATGAAGTCGGAGGAGTATGGTTTGATGTAGCTGGCATCTTTGCCGACGACAGTCAGTTTGTGATTGGCGATGGCAAAGAAGAGCTCGCTGGTGACTGCGGCGTTGATGACACGGAGAAGGTAGGTTTTACCATACAAGACGTTGGCGATGAAGGTATTGGGTTTTGAGCAGGCGTATTGGTCTCCTGGCTGACCATTGATGGTGTAGGCGTCGGAGATGTTAGGGGCGCCGCCAGTTTGGAGAGCTTCTTCGATCACTCGGCTAACATTTGCTTTCCACCACTC
>NW_018164764.1:21775-24023 GCF_001263595.1 Phalaenopsis equestris | reverse complement strand
TATATATATATATATATATATATATATATATGATAAATTTTATAATTATTTACCATGGTTTTAAAGAAATTTTATATTCATTAAACATTTTTTTCTCAAAGTCAAAATTATCGGAAGAAAAAATTGTCCCCATTAGTTTTCTAGATCATCACTAGAAAATTAAAAAAAAAAAAATATTCAAAGAATTTAATATACATCTTACATCATCAATTGTTAATGAAGTCTAAACTAAGTAATTTGAGAACATAAAAACATACATATAGTCTAAATTCACTTCTTCTACTTTATCAGACTAGCTGCAGCTTAAAACAAACTTTTTTTTCTTTCCTGTTTTCCCCTCAAACAATTTCTAATCATTCATAAAATAAAACATTCATAGAAATAAAAAATAAATCATGCATGCATATATGCTCATTTTACATGATTATAAGATCATACAAACCCATGAAACAGCTATAGAGGCTACTTACATTGAAGTCATAACTAGAATCAGCACATGCTCCACAAACCAATAGCCCAAGTAACACAGCCAAGCCAGCAATCCTCATACCTCTATTCTTATAAACCCAGAACTAGATTTAAACAGACAATATGACAAATGAGAGAGAGAGAGGAGATAAATATATCTACATATATATATCTGTAGATATATATAAATATACAGAACCACTTGCACTTGTGGCTTTCAGTCCTTAGATGCTGTCCTCAAGAATTGAAATTTAGGGGCATTAAATTTATATAGCACAAGGATGCAGAAAGCTGTTAAATGTGAATGATCAGCAGGGTCAAAGAAGCCCATTTATCCACGCTTTTATCTCTTACAATAATATAATATTAATGAGTTCTTCTTCTCAACGCGCAAACTAGCATCAAAGTTTAAAGAAAAAACTTGTTTTGATTTGTCAAAAAAGGATTAACATTACCATAATACAAGTCATTTAGGTAGAACATTCTGAAATGATATTCTCTTGTTGATTAGTTTTTACAGCCATATGGGATTATATAATTGTATTATTAGCTGCACTTTTCTTCAAAATAAGTAGAAGTCAAATGTTGCTGTAGTTTTATATGCAAAGTACACCTAAATTTATCTCCGTGCGCACAACTTTGATCTGTACATATGGACGCGTACAATAGTTTATAGGTGGTGCATTTATGCACGCTAATGTACACACCTGCTTCTCATTTGTTTTGTTATATATTTCATAACGGAGAAAATATCACATGTCCGGTGAAACGGACGGCGGTGTGAATCACATCATGTCGTGCGTGGCCCCGTCGGGACGCATTTTCTCATAATAATGGGCAAAAATTTGCCCATTTTTAAAATTCGAATTGTGATAATTCATTTATAACTGTTTATAACGATGAAAAGTCATGTAGAGCACAATATGCAAAGTCAGACAGTTATGGAAATGCAGGGCCGTAATTAGTTAAACAAAAGGCAGGCAGGGATGTTAAGAAATCTATGGTACGTGTAGATGGTGCCTCTTGTAAGAGTTTCAACGCTGCTTTTGGGGTGGAGGTGGGAGATTGCTAGATTGTTTCGTGCTGGAGACAATGACTAAAACAAAAAAGAAAAGGTTAGAATTGTGGTGCATTATGTGACTGATTCAAATGTGGAATTGTCAAAGGATGATTGATTTTTGTAAGCAAATCATGAAAGTATTTTAAATCATACCTTCATTCATTTGCATTGATATATATAAATATATAAATGAAATTTTTTTTTAAAAACAAATGTGAATTTATATTTCTATTTTTAAAAAGGTTTAATTGCTTATTGGGTTATAATGATGTAATTTAAATCCTTAGTTTTGAACTCTATGCATTTTATAGAATTCTAAGAGATACAAAGTCAGTGTTTAAAATAATTACTTTCATAATTTTATGATTAGTAGATCATATATATCAAAATATACAATGAAGTTATGATTATGATTTTGGATTTTAATCCTTTGATGATTTTGTCACGGCTTCTAATTTAAATGTGTTATATAAAGCTTAGATACACATACACAATCATTTTGACATGATAAGCTATGTTATTTGAATAAGAAAGAAAGCCCTCTAATTACTATCTTTTCATTTGATTTTCTTATGCATTCTATATCTCGTAATTTCTATTATATTTTTGAGAATAGAAGAAGTAAATCATAAAATGTCACTTAAATTTATGTAAATGAAGAATTAACCTCCTTCTCATTCAATTACCATATATATATATATATATATATATATATATATA
>NW_018164764.1:20984-21665 GCF_001263595.1 Phalaenopsis equestris | reverse complement strand
ATATATATATTTACCTTTATATCATATTTTAGTTTTATTTTTTATTTTTCGATTATTTTACAACAATAAATAAATTCTCATCATACAAGGTGAACTCATGACTAATGATAAATGACAATTTCTTAAAAATAATATTAAATAAATCTAAAATTTGATTTATGGCATAAAAAAAAATTGAAAATATGCTTGGTTTCATGTTGACTTGGGGGGCAGCTATATATTTTTTTTTATTATTGCATTTTTAAATAGAAATTATATCTACAACTTTCAAATAAAATAAGTCCAAGATAAAAATTGATATATAGTTTATTCAAATCTTGAACTACTCCCATTTCATTAAATTTCTTGAGTGAATATATAAGCATTTCATAGGCTATTTTCATAGCCTTCAACAATTTCCTCTATTATGATATAAATGCCACTTTATAAGGTATTTATTTATTTTATCATCATGCTTTTACATTGTCCCACAAATAATTAATTTTAACAGATTCAACAACTTTAAGTTAAATTAACTATCATCATTTATGACTTTCTAGGATTAACTCAACTGCAATTTCTAAATACTCAACACAAGCAAAACCCTAACTTTTATGCAATTATATGCATAATATGTCACGTCTGTCTTTAACCCCAAAAAAACCTTATGGGGAATCTCTATTCGGCCACCACAAAGGTCTT
>NW_018164764.1:18160-20414 GCF_001263595.1 Phalaenopsis equestris | reverse complement strand
GAATATGATAATTTTCTCACATGAAACATCTGAGGCCTTAAATTTGGATTCAATAAAATCCATTCATATTAGAACATAAGATGTGATTAATCTATTAACTGTTATTATAATTTAGCTAATAAAATTTAAAATTACACTCACAATGTCATAAAATTTTCACATTGTAAGTGCATATATGTAGGTCAAATTTAAGGTCTAAAAGCATAATCACATTTGCTAATTGCAACATTGATATTTTGTTTAACTATAACGTGTTTTTTGTTCTTTCTAGTTGAGCTTTTTTTGAGTCATCAGCTTGTCTTATCGTCGTCGTATAATTCTATTTCCAAATTAGTCTCTCTTTTGAGAGGAACCAGAGAAAAAGGAAGTATGAAAAAAATAGACAAACAATTTAAAAAGAACACGGAGAACTTTCATAAGGTAGTCTTTGCGGGATAGTCTAAGAGCGTACATCTGAAATGAGATTAGATTGAAAAAACCCTGGGAACATATCCACAAAAAATACCCTATGAAAGCAACCTACAACCGTAGAATTAAGTTTTTTTGCTTGTTATGGGTTAAGATCAGCTCCCAAATGGCGTATCCCTTTGGTTAATTACATGTTGGGGATGCCCATGAGTACCCTTGATGAGAAGAGTACTACTTAAATACTTTGTTATATGAATATTTGGGAAACTAATGGACTTTGATAGTCTCAAGCAGAAGAATCCTGATGCTTTTAACGTATATCAGGTCATAAGACAGAGAGTGGATCGCAATATCTACTACGAGCAGCAACACCTAGGCATGCAGGGTTCACATACAATATCAGTGATTTTTTTAAAGAAAGGATAGGGCTCAAAATATGTGTTAATAGGAAGGGGAGGAATCCCTAGGAAAGTAGAGGTAGCTAGGTTAGGACACCATGGATCCATCATCCCAAGCTATGGAGACCCTAATTCTACTTGATCGTGAAGGTAGTCGACTCAACTCTACCATGGACCTTTGGTCAGCAATCCATGAATTGCGTCATCCAAGAGAATCCTGATAGCTCTAAGGCTAGAGGAGTGAGACCTCTGATTACCTATCATTCTATAAGGGGTATAATAGATACAAGTGGGATTTCTACTTGTCAATTTAATGATGAAGATGTGGTTAGAAAGGAGAAGAGAAGAGGGGCTCAACTACATAACTAGAACTGCCCCACAAAGGACTTATACCTCCATTTGGGTCTATAGAGCTTTTAACACCCTAGTCGTTCTAGACAACCTCTTATGTAGAAATTTATGCTGCCTTTGTCGATTGAAGGAGCATTTGGACTCTTCCTCGAGACATGTAGAAAGGTGCAGTTATTTTTATAATAGAATTTAGATGTGGAGGCCCTATTACAAGTGTGCAAGTTCACACTCAGTAAACACACAAAAGGCAACAATGCCAAAAAGATACATGGCTTGGGCAATCAAACCACCATAGAACGATAGCCAGACATCACAAATATTACTTTGCATCCTTGCCCTAGCCCATCACACTATTTAACAAAAGTGTCCTAACATAACATCTGATGTGAGTCAACCACAAGGGTTTTGAAAGATTTAGCCTCACATATGGCCTAATTTCACTAATTGACTAGTTTTAAAAATATAACGGGCTATTAAATGCGAACCCATAACATGCACGGTGATATATGTTAGATTCTTTAGAACCTTAGCACAGTCATACTTTTATTGATCTTGATGCAATAACTCGCATTGGTCAGCGAGATTTATCTGACGAGCAATACTCGTTAAAGCTTCACAATCATGATAGGGTCACTCACCTAATGAGCCTAATTTGCAATCAAGTCACACAATGTAATGATCATGAAATCACGCAACATAACATACACATTGTGTACTGTTGACCTCATTTTTATGGGAGTAATTTTCTTTTTTAGAAGCCTAAGATCTAGTCATAGGATTTTTCTGTTGACTATCTTAAGGGAATAGTGATGGAACCTACCCCCATAGAAATTCCAAACACTAATTGACTCTTCTTGTAGAGTCCCACATACGTGGTCACAAGCCCTCATTTGTCACTTGAAATGGTTAAGACCAACATGTGAAGTCCCAAAGGTGAGTTCCCATAGGATCCATTAGTCTTAAGGTAGCCCTGAGTGGCTTGGTCTTGGACACTTTTGCAATCCCCAAATTCTCTAACACACGCACAACCATCCATCTTACCTAAATTGGTCTACCTTATTGTTGGAATCCATAGCTACTCCTTAGGCTCTTTTGAA
>NW_018164764.1:17516-18060 GCF_001263595.1 Phalaenopsis equestris | reverse complement strand
TCACTCCTCCTTTCTTAGGAACACAATGAATATGATATACCTATTCACTATCTGAAATAGGATATATAATTCCAGTGTCTAACCATTTCAAAATTTCCTTTTTTACTACTTCTTTCATTATCGGATTCAATCTCCTTCGTGGATCAACTCTTGGTTTATATTATTCATCTAACATAATTTTGTGCATACAGATTGAAGGACTGATTCCCTTAATATCCGCTAAGGTCCAACCAAAAGCTTTCTTATATCTTTTTAATGTGTCTAACAGTCTTTGCTCTTGCAGTTCTTTTAATTCTGAAGATATAATAACAGGTAATTTAGATGAGTCTCCCAAAAACACATACTTCAAGTGGTTAGGTAATGTTTTAAACTCAAGTTCCGGTGGTTTTGTAATTGAAGGAAATAGATTCTTATCAGCATTTTTTGTGATATCCAACATCTCAAATCTTTCTTGAACATAATATAATTCTTCATTTTCTAATTTATCCAGAATAATTTCATCATTCTCTTCAATTTGTTCTTCAAAATGCTCTTCTTTTCAAAA
>NW_018164764.1:13966-15190 GCF_001263595.1 Phalaenopsis equestris | reverse complement strand
CAATTTAAGTAAAAACTTTTTAATAATTCTAATATGTCCGTTACTCTTAAAATTCTCCCCGGCAACGGCGCCAAAAACTTGACCGGCCTTTTTCTTTTTGTAAATCGACAATTACAAGAATTTGATGATGCTATTAGAAGATTTAAATTCCAGCAACAGTATCAAAATTTTGACTGTGACTTTATATATATGTGTTTGATTTAATAAAGATGTATAGATATTCAATAATGTCAAAGTTGAATTTGTCAACGCAAGTATACGTATCGCTCAAGGAATATAGGGCTCTAATGGAGTCCTACTTATCGATCCCACGGGGAGAAATAGAATACTACGGACTAAAGCTTAATAAAAAGTAATACTTCAACTACAACGACGACGTTCAAATTGCTTATCTTTCACTAATAGGAAATTGAAATAAGTAGATAATTTGGATAACTAATAAATAAATAATGATAGAAAGTAGGGTTTAATTGTGATATTTAATATATAAGAAAGCATCATTCTCCTTGTCAAGAAATTATAGTGAATGGATAAAATGAATTAGTTCAATTTATATCATGCCAAATAGGAGCATACCTATTCTTTACCCTTTGGTCCAGGCATAAAGAACATTGACTAATCCTATGCTTGGTTACTGATTCTACAGCTAGGCTGGGAGGATACCGACTCTCACTTCAGAACTATCACGTTCCCCTCACCTGAGGCCTAACATCTACACATGAGCACCCAAACGATATGACTGAATTGGAGATTTTAGTGTGTCACTCTAAAATTTCTAATTCTACGCCCGATAGTAATATTTTGCTATTTATTTGCACCCAAATTCCAAGGGCTTTGACCTCCCTGAATCTTGGATATAATCTTTACTTTAGTTGTAAAACTCAACATATTTTAACAAATCAATTGGCCAGATTGAAAGTAAATTAAGATCGAAGTGACAAGATTATCACAATTTCTTAAACATTTTCATGGCTTCACCAATTCAAATCACCATTTCAAAAATCCCAAGGCAAGGAGAAAGACAGAGAAAACTATTCAGATCTCATGGAGAAAACACAACAAAACTCGGAATTCACATATAAAATCAAATTCATACAAACTACAACAATAAATAAACTTATCTCTAATTTCTCCCCAAGAAAACTACTCAAAGTTCTTCTAAATCTCTTCCTTTCTTTACAGCACACGGAATTCCTCTTCGAAGTAGCAAGGAGGAAGAAATCT
>NW_018164764.1:0-13539 GCF_001263595.1 Phalaenopsis equestris | reverse complement strand
AAAACATCAAAAATACCTTTCTTTAAAGTGCAATATCATCAAAAACAGTATAAAATAAGTATGGAAATCTCAACATATTTTCTTTTGGTCAGTCGGTGTTGTTGGTCTGCTTAGATTGATTAGCTTGAGGATTGTAGAACTGATTCAGTTGGCTAGGCTTTGTGGATTGATTCATTTAGTATGGTTATCAACATTCGATCCATGGTTGAAGAGCTCTTGTCGGTGGAGAGACTAGGCTATCAAGAAAATGGTGAATCAACTTAACTTGATAGGCAGCTCGTTCTTGACGAGGAAAGTTTGTGGGAAAACTATAAAACTCTATTGTATTGCCAATCCTCGGTCTCTGATGAGGAGCCTTGGGGGCATCCTTGGGACGGTTGGTGATTGTGAGGAACTGAATTCTTCTTAGGGTCAGATCTAGTGGAAGGTAGGTCGACACCTTCAGTAAGCATTTTTATGATGGTGAGCTCGGATGCTTATCTAAATTTTTGTTTTCTGATTGGTTCAGCTTCAGTTCGTTCGATCGTTCTTTTTGTCATTCTCCTAGTTCAATGGACCTTCAGCTTTGGCTCAGATGGTTACATCCTATTGGATAAATGTTCCCCTGGTCCTCTATTTGTGAGCTCTCCATTGTCGTACTTTCTCTCTTATGGACTGTTGGATCTCCTCAGAATGCATGCCAACATATATTTTATGTACACTAATCATTAAGGTAAAAGCTATTATAGAGAATATATATATATATATATATATATATATATAAAAATTAATTAATAGGCATATAAATCTTCCTTTCATTATAAAAAGGGGTGTAAATTTGTTATGCCGGGCTCGACTCACTTTTTGGCCCGAGCTTGAGTTTAACTCTAGAAGTTTTAAGTCGGCTCTTATTATAAAATAGAGAAAATAATAATAATAATTAAAATTAGTGTTATAAAATTGAAAAAAAGAATATTTGGAAGATAATTAATAAGAACACACTTTAAATAAAGCATAAAATATTAAATATTTTTAATAACTTCAATATGAAGTCTTGAATTTTAACTTATTGTAAGATGATCCAAAAGCATGTTGAAGGAGTCGAGGACACGAATGAGGAGACAGGACGAGACAAGAGTGAGCAAGTGAGAGAAGTGTAAGGGGTTCAAAGCTACGAAGAAACCAAGATTTTGGGTCGTGCATGGAGTGTGAAGTGAAGATGGGATAAAATGGTTGTTTAAAACACATATATAGTCAAAAGTTTAAGCCGGTGTTATTATTGTCGATTCAAATCACTATTTAGAGTGTTTTAAACTGCCATTTTTAAACTGTTGCAAACGAGTGTTGCATTTTCACAAGTTTTTAGTAGTGGATTAATAGCTATTCCTCCTATAGGTTTCTCCCTATGATATATCTCTATATTTACCTATATGCCCTCTTTAATATATAATATATGAGGATAAGTTGTTCTTCATTAAGAAAACATCACATAATTTGTTCAAAGTAAAAGCATTTAGGAAAATACAGCAATAGTCAAAGTCAACTCATCTCCTTCTATTTGGTTTTTAAATCCAAAATATTTAGAAATCTCTAGTTTTGATTAGTCAAATATCTCTAACTGTTTTTGTTAGCAAGTTGCAAGCTTTCACCTGTCTTAGCCCCTCTTATGTAAAAGTCTTCTATAGCCAATTACTAGTCGGCAGAAGACTTGTTAGGCCTTTATTAGTTGCGTAATCGAAGGAACCTTTTTTAATATATATATATATATATATTTAACATCACATAAAAAATATTAATAGTATTAATTTTCTTAAAAAGTGGATCTTATTTTTGTATGCATCAATATCTTTTAAAATGATTATGATACTAAAATGATATAAAAGAAATTATGTAATTTGTATGTAAATATTCGGTAAAATAAAGTTTAAAAAATGGGTTTTATTTTGGCTTAGTTTTGAAAAATGCCTACAAAGGGAGAAATATTTGTGTACATAAGACGTACACATAGCTGCATACCTCTCGTAGGTTACAGGAAAGGTATTTGGGATTATATACGCATTATACCCCTATAACCTCCCTATAACCTACTTGTAACCTACATGTAATTAGTAAGTTCTGCGCTTCTGTTCTCATATATTTCTAAGTTACAGGTAGGTTACAAAGAAGTTACAAGGGGTATAATGTGGATATAACTCTCAATATCCTCCCTGTAACCAACTTGACGTACGCACTATCTCCTACAAAGGACAAAAGAAAAAGTGAAACATGTTATATTAAACATTTGAAAACCCAAGGTTTATAAAAATGGGTTTTATTTTGGCTTAGTTTTGAAAAATGTCTGCAAAGGGAGAAATATTTGCGTACGTAAGATGTACACATAGCTGCATACCTCTCGTAGGTTACAGAGAGGATATTTGGGGTTATATCCTCGTTATTCCCCCTGTAACCTCCCTGTAACCTACTTGTAACATACATGTAACTAATAAGTTCTGCGCTTCTATTTTCATATATTTCTAAGTTACAGATAGGTTACAAAGGGATTGTAGGGGGTATAATGTGGATATAACTCTCAATACCCTCCTTGTAACCAACTTGATGTGCGCACTAACATACGCAAATATTTCTCATGCAGGACACAAAAGAAAAAGTCAAACAAGTTATTTTAATCATTTAAAAAGCCAACGTTTATATAATAAAAAAAAAAACAAAAGTACACAATTTATTTATTTTTTTACTTTCTTGTTTTACGTGTTGAACGAGTGTTCTGTTTTTTCGCAGGATAAAAATTTGTCTAACATGTGCTACATATGTCTAATATAAAAGTGGAAGTATAAATATCATGTTGGCTGCATAAAATCAAAATAGAATTTATTTTAAAAGATTTTGGAAGAAATTTATTATTTCTTTTCATCATCACTAGTAAAATTTTCAAAATGTTTAAAATTGATGCATCATTAACAAATTTTTATTATCCAACACAAAATTAGATGCATTTTTTGAATAATAAATATTTTAAATTTTGAATTCAAGATGATCCAAGATCCCAAATTGTGTAAGTTTAGTGTCAAATTGATCGTATCAACAGAACATATAATATCAAAGTTGGGTCAATCCAGGTTCAATAAGGCGCATTTCAAACCATTAAAGTACATTTGGTAGCCTCGTATCATCAATTTAGAATGATCAAATGAACTCCAAATTTGACATATTTTTAGACAAATCTAGCGTTTTGATGAGAGAAATCTAATTAGTCAAATACCACTTAATTTCGATGGTATTAATGAGCTCAAATTGTTTTAAAAAAACTCTTATGATCAAGGGGATCAACATAGGTCCTTCAGTGAGGTGATAGAGATAGTTATTCTTAAAAAAATTACAATGTCTCTACCCACAGGCTATAAAGCATAAAAAGACTCTTCTGTTTAATAGAGAAGAAAAAAAAAAGAATTAGAATTTTAGAGCCCAGTTTGAGTAAAGTCCTGATGATAACTTCCGGCCACCGACTAGTATTGACCACCGCCGGCCATCACTACCTCTTGCCACTGACCTCCGACCATCAACGCCCCCTGCTTGAAAATGCCATATACCAAATACGGTCATTTATAATGTATAACACTCATATTGAAGACTTGATGATAATTTCTGACCTCCGTAGTTGCCATCTAGCATCGACCACCTACTTTGATTGAGCTAGGTCCGTGATTTTTTCTTTTATGAACTTTTTCACATAAAAACATCTTGATGTCTCCACTTGCTTGCTATTTCTCCTTGATCTGTATGTGTGTTGCGTCTTCGTGCAACTCTAAGAAGCTAAATAATATTATTAAATTGTAAACTATATTTATTAATTTACATTTTTCTTAATAAAAAGATAGAAGGATAACAAGCCACTATTATAATTATATTATAGATAGAATGAACATGATGTGAATTTCTTTCTTGTTTTCCTAAGATACATTGTTGTGGTTGATTTCATTTAAGGAAAAAACTCTTGTTTTGTTTTTCTCATAAGCAATAATTTTTTTTTATTTTTGCCAATTTAGACATATAGACAATTGAATATATTTCTTGTTGTATTTACAATAAAGTTGGGGAAAATTATTATTTAGAGATGTAAACGCTCTTTCTAAATCCTTGTATTTAAACATCACTACCATATTCATGATAATAATCATCACTTTCAATGAAATGATCAACTTATCTTTTATAATAAGAAAATTCTAATCCAAATCAAATATATATAGTTGTTAATGAAAATTCTAATCCAAATCAAATATATATAGTTGTTCTATCAGTATGAAACTTAACGCTAACTAATATTTGATATCATTATCGCGGTCAATAAAATATTTGTCATTAGGAAAAATCATGAGCACAACTTATTTACATATAAATCTCAAAGTAATAGAAATTATAAAAACCAACTAATTTATGCTGTGAAAAACGATGACAAAAACAAAAAATTGAAACGAGAAAATTTGCAAATCGGAAAGAACACACACAGATTTACGTGATTCGGAAAATTGCCTACATCTAGGGACTTGCAGAGGATTTTATTACTTTGAGGATTGCACCCATCGATCGTCTCGAAGATTACAAGAAAGAATTCTCTCTCTCTCTCTCTCTCTCTCTCTCTCTCTCTCTCTTTCATCATCTTCTCTCTCTCTACATCGAAAGCCACACAACAGAAGAAGAGACAATTAAAGAAGGGAGCAGCAATTTCAATTTTTTCCCGCATAAGCTTAACCGAGGAGGAAAACCAAGGGAGCAGGTAATACCATGTGATTCATTCCTTGATCTTCTTCTGCAAGCAATACAAAAGCATCAAAGAAATTATGTGCTCCGTAGAGAGCAAGCAACATTCGTCCCTTTATAATTCCAGCAGAGGCCCAATCTCGGTCCATATATGGAAACAACCACTTTACTGGAAAGCTTAAGGAAGGAGGCAGGCGAGACTTATACCAAAAGAGACGACAATGGGAACGCGGGAAGAAACATGTGAATGTGGTTTCGCGGGAGGAACAAATATATTGGTTTCCTTAATCAACAGTGGACCGGGCTCCACTGATCTCAACAATTCTCATTGGGACACTGACTGCATCATATACTGGCTGCATCATCTACTGGTTGTACCGACCTTTTCCTCAAACATAATATTCTCTATCTCTGCAGCTCAAAAGGCTCTTGTCTTCACGCTAGAAGATCAACTAAAGTTGAGCACAACTTCAGATTCTTAAGTGTAACGCTCTTAGTAAATATATCAACACGGTTTTTACTTCCACAAATTTTCTCAAGTACCAATTGTCCATCATCTAACAATGATCATATGAAGTGATATCTAATCTGAATGTGCTTAGTCATGGATTGAAATGTGGGGTTCCTGGCAAGAAATATGGCGTTCTGACTATTGTTTTAGAGAGTTCCCTTTTAAACCTCCTTACCCAATTCTTCTAAGAAACCCTGTCGTCATATCAACTCCTTTGCAGCTTCTGAGACTGCGATGTACTCAACTTCTGTAGTGGACAAAAAAATCGTCTTCTGTAGATTTGAGCCCCATGACATTGCAGTACCACCAAAAGTATAAAAATAATATTTAGTACCATCTCTACTGTTAATGCCTCCTGTACCTCCATGCTTTTTCCCGAGAAATACAAGCAGGTTTCTGATGAGCCTCTTAAGTACCTAAAGATCCACTTCATAGGTTCCCAATGTTCCATCCCTGCATTACTCATGTATCTGCTCACAACTCTTATTGCATGGGCAATATCTGGTCTTGTCAAACCATAATATACATAAATGAACCAATAGCTGAAGAGTAAGGAACCTTACTCATGTAGTCATATTCTTCCTTTGACTTGGGTGAGTGATTCTTGTTGAACATGAAGTGGATGCCCAAATGTGTGCCAACTGGTTTGGCCTTATTTATATTGAACCTGCTAAGTACCTTTTCACATATTCAGCCTGTGAAAGCCTCAACGTGCCTCTAAATCCATCTCTAACAATTGTTATGCCAAGGATTTTCCTTGTAGCTCCCAAATCCTTCATTGCAAAGTGCTCTGACATCTGCATCTTCAGATTATTGATTTCTTCAATATTGGCCCCTGAAATAAGCATATCATCCACATATAATAGTAGGATGATATAAGGATTGTCATAGTACATAACATGACAACAATGATCCATCTGACATCTGTTGTACCATACATTGTGCATGAATTTATCAAACTTATTGTACCACTGCCTAGGAGCTTTCTTGAGGCCATACAAGCTCATATTCAGTCTGCAAATTGACTCTTCCTTTCCCTGTAGTACAAAACCCTAAGGATGGTGCATGTAGATGTCTTCTTTAATGCTCTATGAAGAAAAGTTATCTTCACATATAACTGCTCAAGAAGTAAATCTTCAGTAGCAACCATAACCAATACCATCTTAATGGTTGTGATCTTCACTACAGAAGAAAAAATTTCAGAATAATCAATCCCTTGTCTCTGTTGAAAGCCTTTTACAATAAGTCTAGCCTTGTATCTCTTATTGTCATCATGCTCAATCTTCACTTGGTACACTCACTACATGTGCAATGCCTTCTTCCCGGATGGAAGTTCTATCGGCCCCCATGTCTGATTTCCTAGTAGAGAATCCATCTCTTCTTTCGTAGCCAACTCTTACTTGCTCAAATTTTTATCTTGCAAAGTTTCTTCATAACTCTGTGGTTCTCCATCATCTGTCAACAGAATATAGTTTAAGGTTGGTGAGTAACGTTATGGAGAACATCTATTCTTGCCGACCTGTGAATTATAGCTATAGAGGTGGACGACTTTGAATTTGACTGTAGAATAATAGGAATGGGTGCTCGGGCGCACTCTCCTCAGCACTTTCATCACTAACCCTAAGGATAGTGCATGTAGATGTATTCTTCAATGCTCTATGAAAAAAAGGTATCTTCACATATAACTGCTCAAGAAGTAAATCTTCAGTAGCAACCATAACCAATACCATCTTAATGGTTGTGATCTTCACTACAGAAGAAAAAATTTCAGAATAATCAATCCCTTGTCTCTGTTGAAAGCCTTTTACAATAAGTGTAGCCTTGTATCTCTTATTGTGCCGACACCTGCTAAGTACCTTTTCACATATTCAGCCTGTGAAAGCCTCAACGTGCCTCTAAATCCGTCTCTAACAATTGTTATGCCAAGGATTTTCCTTGTAGCTCCCAAATCCTTCATTGCAAAGTGCTCTCACATCTGCATCTTCAGATTATTGATTTCTTCAATATTGGCCCCTGAAATAAGCATATCATCCACATATAATAGTAGGATGATATAAGGATTGTCATAGTACATAACATGACAACAATGATCCATCTGACATCTGTTGTACCATACATTGTGCATGAATTTATCAAACTTATTGTACCACTGCCTAGGAGCTTTCTTGAGGCCATACAAGCTCATATTCAGTCTGCAAATTGACTCTTCCTTTCCCTGTAGTACAAAACCCTAAGGATGGTGCATGTAGATGTCTTCTTTAATGCTCTATGAAGAAAAGTTATCTTCACATATAACTGCTCAAGAAGTAAATCTTCAGTAGCAACCATAACCAATACCATCTTAATGGTTGTGATCTTCACTACAGAAGAAAAAATTTCAGAATAATCAATCCCTTGTCTCTGTTGAAAGCCTTTTACAATAAGTCTAGCCTTGTATCTCTTATTGTCATCATGCTCAATTTTCACTTGGTACACTCACTACATGTGCAATGCCTTCTTCCCGGATGGAAGTTCTATCGGCTCCCATGTCTGATTTCCTAGTAAAGAATCCATCTCTTCTTTCGTAGCCAACTCTTACTTGCTCAAATTTTTATCTTGCAAAGTTTCTTCATAACTTTGTGGTTCTCCATCATCTGTCAATAGAATATAGTTTAAGGTTGGTGAGTAACGTTATGGAGAACAACTATTCTTGCCGACCTGTGAATTATAGCTATAGAGGTGGACGACTTTGAATTTGACTGTGGAATAATAGGAATGGGTGCTCGGGCGCACTCTTTTCAGCACTTTCATCACTGCCCTGAACTGTGACCTTTGGTAGATCTTCAAACCATACCAAATCAGATTTTTGGGAGCTAATTCAAAAACTGTACTAGACTTGTCCTTTTCCATAATCTTCTCATTGAAAATCACATTCATGCTTCTTATGATCTTTCAATCTTCATCATCCTAGAAATGATAACCAAATGTTTCATCTTCATAGCCAATGAAATAACATTTTTTGTACTTAGCCTCAAGTTTGCTATGAGCCTCGTGATTAATAAAAACAAAAGAGAGATAGCCAAAATTCTTAAGGTGAGAAAATTTGGACTTTTTCACATTCCATACCTTTTAAGGAAATTTACACTCTAATGGAACAAATGGCCACCTGTTGATTGGGTAAACTGTAGTATTGATCGCTTCTGCTTAGAAAGTTGATGTACTTTGACATGCAAACTCATGCTTCTAATAAGCTCATTAATTGTCCTATTCATGTGTTATGTAACTCCATTTTGTTGTGGAGTCCCACGAATGGTCTTCTCCATTTTGATAACCTGAGCTGCACAATACTCCTCGAACCCACCATCAATATACTCACCATCATTTTTAGATCTCAAACATTTTAGTTTCAAGTCTGTCTCTGTCTCAACCATTGCCTTCCAAGCCTTGAACACATTAAATACATCAGAGTTTTAGTTTCAAGTCTGTCTCTGTCTCAACCATTGCATTCCAAGCCTTGAACACATTAAATACATCAGAGTTATGCTTCAAGAAGTAAACTCATACATCCCTTATGTGGTCATCAATGAACATGACATAGTAACGAGAGATTCTAAGAGATGCCACTGGAGAAGGTCCCACACATATATATGTATAAGTTCCAGTTTCCCTGCCTTATGTGCTCTGCCACTTTTAAAGAAACTGACCTTCTTCTGTTTTCTCATAATTTAACTCTCATACATGTTGAGATCAACAGAATTTAGTTATGATAGCTTGCCTTTGGACTGAAGTTCTTTCAGACCCCTCTGACTCATGTGGCCAAGCTTGCAATGCCACAGATATGTTGTGCTCTCTGCAGAGGTAGTATCAACATTGTTAATTGAACTAGTAGTTTTATATAGTGTACTAATTTTATTACTTCGAGATAGTACCTGTGCACCTTTTGTAACCTTCAAGGAGCTATATGAGAACACTACTGAATGACCACTCTCATTGATCCACCCAATAGAAATGAGGTTTTTTTTTTTCAACTCGGGAATGTGTCTAACCTTTTGGAAGGACCATTTTCTCTTTTTGGGGAGTACTATGTCAACGTCTCCCATCCCTACCACGTTTAAAGGTTCTCCACCAGCCATATATACCTTCCCAAAGTCACCTACAACAAAATTCTGCATTTGCTCTCAGTGGGAAGATGTATGGAAGGAAACATCTGAATCCAGTATCCAGCATCAATGGAAATTTGAACTACAAGCAATAGTGCATCCTGCACTTCTTCAATTACAACATTAACACTGATGTTCTCTGTCTTCTTAGGATTCTTGTAGTTCTTCTTAATGTGTCCAACTTTGTCGCAATTTCAACAGATTGTTTATTGACTAGCCGTTGGCTTGCCCTTGCCTCTGTGTTTTGTTTTTTATCTTCTTCTTTTTGAGTTCATGTCCTGTGATATTAATGCTAAAATTCATGTGCACCTCCTCAGCCAAAATCAAATCACGAATATCATCATATTTTAGTTTAGATTTGCCTGTAGAATTACTAACAACAGAATTACTAACAATCATTCTCATGGCTTCCTAACTATTTGACAATGAAGCCAGCAATATCAGTGCACATATCTTATCATCAAATTAAATTTTCATAGATGATAATTGATTTATGATAGTATTAAAATCATTCAAATGTTGTGTAACAATTGTATCATCTGTCATCTTCAAATTGAATAATTTTTCTAATAATTGTATCATCTGTCATCTTCAAATTGAATAATTTTTTTAATAAATGCACATTGTTATTCGTTGATGGATTTTCATACATATCTAAGAAAGCTGTCATGAGATCTGCAGTTGTGGTTTCCTTGATGACGTGTGCTACGGATCTCAACAAAGTAAATCGAATAACCCTCAGAACTTATCGATTTAATAATTTCCATTCAGCCTCGTTCATCTTTTTCAGTCGCTTTCCCAATAACGGAAGATGAAGTTTCTTCCCATAGAGATAGTCTTCTATCAGCACTCTCAATAACCAAAATTAGTGTTATCAAACTTCTTGGTCCCTGATACCTTCACTTCAACTCCAGCCATCGCTTTTCCTCATACTTGAACCATAACTCTGATACCAATTATTCTGAAAAAACAATGACAATAAAGCGAAAAATTGGAACAAGAAAATTTGTAAACAGAAAAGAACACACAGAGATTTACGTGGTTTGACAAATTGCCTACGTCCACTGAGTTGCAGAGTATTTTATTACTTTGAGGATTACACCCGTCGATCACTCGAAATTTACAAGAAAGAATTCTCTCTATCTCTCTCTCTTTCTTCACCTTCTCTCTATAAATCAAAAGCCACACAGTAGAAGAAGAGGCACTCAAACAAGGGAGCAGCAATTTCGATTCCTTTTTCCCGTAAGCTTAACCAAAGAGAAAACCCAAGGAAGCATGTATTACCATGTGATTCATTCCTTGATCATCTTCTATAAGCAATACAAAAGCACCAAAAGAATTATGTGCCATGTAGAGAGCCAACAACATGCGTGCCTTTATAATTCCAGCAGAGGCCCATTCTCGTCCCATATAAGGAAACAACCACTTGGAAAGCTTAAGGAAGGCGGAAAGCAGAATTTATACCAAAAGTGGTGACGACAGGAACGCGACAAGAAATGAGTGAACGCGGTTTTGTGGGAGAAACAAATAAATTAGCTTCCTTAATCAACAGTGAACCGGGCTCCGCTAATCTCCATAATTTATAAACTTAAAAATTTCATATCGAATTTACAAAAAAAACTTTTGAAAATAACATGCTACTTCTAAAATGAATTAAAGTAAGTTATTACACATGGTAGCAATTCATGATCGTTATAATTCAAATTAAACAAACCCAAAATATAAATAATTTTCAACAATTTAAACTGGGAAATAAGTGAGTAATAATTATATGACAGTAACATTTAAGAAAATGCTTAAATTTAATTGTTAAGATTTTAATTAATGAAACTAAAAATGATTGATGTTGTGATGAAAATTTAAAAAAAAGAATTGCTTGAATAATATTAATATGATCTCAAACAAAGAATTGAAGTTAATCCAAATACTTAACAACTTCTTAAGCATCTCAATTGGTCATGATGCAATATTAAGTATGCAAATGATATTTTTTCTCATATTTTTATCAATAAAGAATATGAATAATATGGCTTTTGGGAGAAACCTCTAACAAATAAAATCACAAGAATCAAAGGATTTGTCAGCCTAAAATGAAGAAAATTGTAGGAATATGAGCTGAAGATTCCACATTTACCTTGCTTCTCTTCAATTATTCCTATTTATATTCTCACTTTGAGGATCTTTAGCTTGTCTTCTATTCATGGCTCTTCCAATTCTATTTCTCTTCCCACTCGAAGGCTCTTCTTCGACTTCTGTCATCTATACATTTTTAATTTTGTAGTAGCCCATTTTAACATATGTAGATAGTAAAAGAGTAAATGTAGGTCATTTGACTGCAATAAATTAAATGTTTTAAAGATATCAAACAAAGTGAAACATATCAAAAATTCAAGTCATTTCAATTTAATGTAGGTCATTTTCTATTATATTTGATTTCAATTATATAATTCTTTGATTAATATTTATTTTTTAGATATTAAATGACTATGATTGAGATATAAAATTGTCTTATCATATTATGATACTGTTTTGCAACGTACATAATTTCTTAAGTGTATTTTATTCATTTTTATCTTCTGTTGTAAAAGCTAAGATTATCTTTTGTTGTGCTTTCAAATTTTAAGATTTTTATGTTGAATATTGAAAAAATATGAGACTCGAGATGTATGGATAGTTTAGATTGATATTTATTCACTAAATTAAAGAATTGTTTAGCCTAAGCTTTCTTAAATAATGCAGACAAAATTGGTGATAATGGTTGTGGTCATTTGACTGCAATAAATAAATAAATAAATAATTCAAAGAAATTACAATTTGACAATATGTTAATGTCGTTGACTGGAAATTTTTTTGAAAATTTTGATAATAAACTTAGGATGTTATCACATCAAATGAGTCAAGCTTGAGGTATTCAAATGAGTTCAGG
This sequence comes from Phalaenopsis equestris, assembly GCF_001263595.1. NCBI lineage: Eukaryota > Viridiplantae > Streptophyta > Magnoliopsida > Asparagales > Orchidaceae > Phalaenopsis > Phalaenopsis equestris. The sequence goes on along the minus strand of NW_018164764.1, from coordinate 1,229 downwards.
TTAACTGTCCAACTCGAACTAGAATTTTAGCCTAAGTATAAATTATAAAATTTTAGCTCAGTTAAGCAAAAACTCGACAAGGCTCAGACTTGCTAACACCCCTAATAGAATATACATATATATGTACATATATATAGTACATAAGCACACACACACATACACACACACACACATACATATCTAGAAAACAACATAGAATTTTTTTGGATTATTTAGTATGTTCAATATACTGGCTGATAAAAACTTCATTCTTTTTTTGGATTAAAATCCATTTGTTCAACTTTAGTCGTAGTCACAGGTGCATAGTCTCATCATGACACACATCTAAACTCTTGTTCTCCCACTACTATTGACAGTTCTCTCTCTCTCTCTCTCTCTCTCTCTCTCTCTCTCTCTCTCTCTCTCTCTCTCTCTCTCCCGCTCTCTATCTCTCTCAATAAAGTTTCGTGGCTCGCTTATTCTCCTCAGCAAAATTTAATTTTGATTCTCCCACTTTTCCAATGTTACGAAGAGAATTCCTGACCAACTTACTAGTTCTTAGTGCTTTTGATCTCTCTTGCTATCTTATTACTTTCTTACTCCTAAACCTAAGGTGAAGCAAAATTAGATGTTTGCTTTTCATTGTATTCATTTTTAGTGCTAAAAAATTTACATCTATAATTTTTTTAGTTTTTTTCTAAATCAAGTAGTAGGCAATACAAGTTCGACCTACTAGCATTTGGTCTTAGTTTTTTTATTATAGCTTTTCTTCAAGCTAGATATATAATGTTTTACTTATATCATGAATTATATATTCTAAGTTTTTTTTCTTACTTATTTTTATTAAATTTTAGTTGGACAGTGAAATCCAATCTCAAATATACTATTTTTAGCTAGATAATGAGATGTATATCTTAGATTAATTAGTATTAAATTTTGAATGTGTTCCATAAATCACATCTATTTATTTATATTCTATGACTAATGCCAATGATGTTTATTATTTTATGGATATTTGTTTCACTATATTGTTAAAAAAAATTGTATGTTTGAAGGCAATATGTTTCAACTCTATTATTTGATACTTGTTGGTTTAGAGCAATAACTTGTAGAGAATAGCATTAAAATTTTAGCTTATGAAACATAGGAAGAGAAAGCTAATTGTGCTGAAAAATTTTGTTCAAGTTACAACTATTAAAAATGGAGTTACAAGTTTATATACATACATATATATATATATATATACATAC
>NW_018164763.1:197254-197646 GCF_001263595.1 Phalaenopsis equestris | reverse complement strand
TTTTTTTTTTATTTAAATTCTTAATATTAATATTAATATTCCAAATAATTTATGATAGTTTATTATTTTCAAACTGAAAATTTATTTTATGAAAATTTTAAATGGGGGGGTGTTTTGGACTATTAAAGGAAGGCTAAAAGTGAACAATGAAAAGAAATAAAGTTTACTTAACTCAGAAGGAAAAGGTCCTTTTGAATAAAACTTTATGTCTCCATCATTAGATTATAGAATATCTGGGAGGCAAGGTGATACCCCTTATGTGGCTAATTTATATTGGAGAAAATCTTAGATAAGTAATAAAATATATATTATTTTAAATTTAATTTAAATTAACTATAATAGATAACCTTTTTTTTAACTTTTAGCAAAAAAAAAAAAAAAAAAAAAAAAAG
>NW_018164763.1:196823-197154 GCF_001263595.1 Phalaenopsis equestris | reverse complement strand
TAAACATCTGCACTAATCCTGCTTCAAATGTTCCATTACGATCAAAGTTCTCTTTCATCATCCAATCTAGGTGATTTAAAAGGAACTTAAAATCTCCTATTGTATTTGTAATACTTTGAAGTTCTCTTTCATTTTTCTTCAATTTCTTTTCCACAGCAAGTGAACTTCCAACTGTTGGTGGCATCAAAGGAGTTGAAGCATGTGATGAACGATCTAAGATAACATCTAATGCTTCATTCACATTCCCAACATAATTATCATCAATAGGAATCATGGGCTCCCAAGGTAGTAACACTTTTTCCCAACTTTCATATGGAACTTGAGATTGACT
>NW_018164763.1:191981-193575 GCF_001263595.1 Phalaenopsis equestris | reverse complement strand
CATCCTTCTTTTGCATCAAGTATTTAATAGTAGAATGATATGTATGCACTATACATTTAGTTCTAATTAAGTAAGGTCTAAATTTATCAAAGACATAAATAATAGCGAGTAACTCTCTTTTAGTAGTAGTGTAGTTAATTTGAGCATCATTTATAGTTTTATTAGCATAATATATTACCTTAAAAACTTTGTTATGCCTTTGTCCTAACACGGCCTCAATAGTATAATCACTAGCATCACACATTATTTCAAATGGTTTCTCTCAATCAGGTGGAACTATTGTAGGTGCAGTGATTGATTTTTCTTTCAATGGTTCAAATGCTTTTATGTATTTCTCGTTAAAATCAGATTTCATGTCTTTTCCTAAAAATTGCAATAATGACTTAGTTATTTTAGAAAAAAATTTATGTAACGCCAGTAGAAACCAACATATCCTAAAAAGCTTCTTACCCCTTTAATATTAGTTGGGGTGGTAATTTTTCAATAACTTGAATTTTTGCAAGAGCTACTTCCATGTCATTTTTAGAAATTTTATGCCCAAGTACAATTCCTCATGCAACCATAAATTGTCATTTTTTCCAATTTAGTAGGTTGATTTTTTCACATACTTCCTGAACTTTTTCTAAATTATTTAAACATAATTCAAACGAAGCTCCAAATATAGAAAAATCATTCATAAACACTTTCATTACATGTTCAATAAAATTGCTAAAAATTGACATCATACATCTTTGAAATGTTGCAGGTGCATTGCATAGTCCAAAAAACGTTCTACGAAAAGCAAATGTTCTATATGGGCTTGTAAATGTGTCTTCTCTTGGTGAGCAATTGGAATTTGGTGATAACCGGTATACCCATCTAAAAAGCAATAATATTTGTTCCCACCAAGTCTATCCACTATTTGATCTAAAAAAGATAAAGGGAAGTGATCGGAAAGTGTTCTTTTCTGCTGATTATGTTTAGTTTTTTTATAGTCAATACAAATTCACCAACCAGTAACTTGTCTTATTGATATTAATTCATTTTTTTCAACAGTCGCTCCTCCGTTCTTCGGAACATAACGAATTGAACTTACCCAAGCACTGTCTGAAATAGAATATATAATTCCAGCATCTAGCCATTTTAAAATTTCTTTTTTAACAATTTATTTCATTATTGGGTTTAATCTCCTCTGAGGATCATCTTTAGGTTCATATTGTTCATCTAATAGAATTTTGTGCATACAAATAAAAGGACTGATTCCTTTAATATCCGCTAAGTCCATCCAAAAGCCTTTTTATATATTTTCAACATCTCTATTAATTTTTGTTCTTGAATTTCAGTTAATTCTGAAGATATAATAACAGGAAATGTAGATGACTCTCTTAAGAACACGTATTTTAAATGGGCAGGTAATATTTCCAGTTCAAGTTCAGGTGGTTAATACTTGAAAGAATAAGATTTATATTATCATTTTCCAAAATGTCTAAAGTTTCAAATTTGTCCTGAATATAATCCAAATCTTCTTCTTTTATTTTGTCCTTGTTTTCAAAAAATTCTCCTTGCCTTAATTTGTCTTCAAACTCTTCCTTAAATTGCTCATTACTCAGATAAT
>NW_018164763.1:190963-191796 GCF_001263595.1 Phalaenopsis equestris | reverse complement strand
ACTATAAATTCTACAGGGAAAATAAATTTATCCACTTTTACTAATACATCCTCTATAACTCCTTTCGGATAAGTTATTGATCGATCAGCTAACTGAAGAGTTACAGTAGTAGGGGAAATCTCTCACAAATCTAAACATTTAAAAATCAATAAAGACATAAGATTGATACTCGCTCCTAAATCATATAATGTTTTTCCAAAAAAACTTTTCACCGATAGCACAAAGGTAAAGTAAAACTACCAGGATCTTTTAATTTTTCATGAAGCTTTTTTCTGAATAATAGCACTATACTCTTAACTGAGTGCAACAGTCTCATGATCTGTAAACTTTCTTTTCTTGTTTAGTATATCCTTCATAAATTTCACATAACTTGGCATTTGTTTCAAAGTTTCAACAAAAGGAATGTTTATCGTTAACTTCTTAAGGATTTCCAAAAATTTTGTAAATTATTTATCTTTGTTCTTCTGCTTCAGTCTTTGAGGAAACAGAGGTAATGGTTTTTTTAAAGGACCTTGTGTCTTTTCATTTTCATTTTGGTCACTTTCCATTTCTTCCTTCTCTTCATCAACTTCAGTTTCTCTTTGGATCCTTGCTTCAACTTTTTTTCCACTTCGTGATTGAATAGCTTTAATTTGCTTCTTATTTTGATCTTTTGGATTAACTTCCACCGTACTCAAAAGAATTTCAGAAGGTCTGTTACTAAGTGCAGTAGAAAAATATTCTAATTGATTTTCAATATCTCTGATAGTAGCTCATTGATTCTGTATTTGATTTCCCATGTTTAACATTACTTCTTCCATCATCAACTTCTTTTCCTTAACTTGTGGGTTAGG
>NW_018164763.1:184567-189126 GCF_001263595.1 Phalaenopsis equestris | reverse complement strand
AGCTCCCGCTTCCCTTCACCTGAAGGCTAACTCTCGCTTTTGTTTTTAAACACTAAGATCAAATTAGAGATTTTAGTCTGTCACGCTAAAGGTTCTCCAATTCTACACCCAACAAAATATATTTCCCTATTTATTTGCACTTCACTCCATGAACAAAATTCTCCTTCGTAGAATCAAATGTAATCCCCGCTCTGTTGTAGAACTCATACTCCATTTTCCGGATCATATGTTTCACAACACATTTTAACAATTCAATTGACCAGATCAAAAAGTAAATTAAGTTCGGAGTTGAAAAATCATCACAATTTATTTTATATTTAATATTGACACATCCATATTATCTTTTCATTTTACCATATCTCAGAGTATGGAGAAAGATAAAGTAAACTACTCAGACTTCATGAGAAAGATACAACCAAACACGAATTTCATATATAAAAGAAAATTCATACAATACTAATAAACAAACAACACTTATCTGAAACTCTTTCTCAAAGCAAATCCCGTGTAGCCTCTTCTATGAAATGTAATAAGAAGAAATCTCTCACTTTTTTCTCTCTCCAACACCCTTAGAGAAGAATTCACACTTAATTTCACCACAAAACTCTAAATTATAAGAACAATGGACTCTAAATTGTTGTGGAATGAAAAATTGAAAAATGTGTGATGTGTAGAAGGTTGAATTGGGACGATGAGATGTCAGAAAGAGTCACTTTTATGATCAATTTTGGCCCCAAATAAAGCATAGAGTCGGTTCTCCAATATGTGCCTCCAAAAACTCTTCAAAAAGCGTCCAAATTCAAAAAAGAGTCCAAATTCATCAAATCTTCTAGAAACATCGGCTAAACCGACATTGGAGTTGTCGACGCCAGTGTTCCGCAATTTAATTCGCTGCTCTCTGTCCAACGGCGTCATTGGCACTGAGTAAAATTCACCATCTGTCTGTTAGTCTGCGTCGTTGGCGCTGCTTTGGGCGTTGTCGGCACTGAGCATTTCTTCAAAAATGTTATTTTGACTGTAAATTTCATCCCTTTTACTTCCTTTTTGCTTCAAGTCCAAAAATCAACAACCTACAACAAAACATAAAAATACATATATTAAAGTGCAATATCATAAAAATAAATATAAAATATGGGTCTAAAAATGAATATATTTTTGGTGTATCAGTTGACTTGAAATTTCTACATCGTAAGCTCTTCATAGGCGGTAAAAATAAATTTCTAGACTACCAATGTTCCTGTCATGATCATTATAATTTTACTAACATGATTCTCGCACTGTTGCTTTTGGGCTTGTTACCCCCATTAGGGGCATTATTAGTGTGAGGGTCTTGATTTGAATGTATTGGCCTAAATATCTTTGTTGGATTAACATTTCCATCTGCACTTTGTGATGAAAGTATGCTTCAATATATGGTCATGAATTTGATGGAAGTGATAATACTAATTTTGATTCCTGGTATTTGGCCTCAACATATGTCGCCACTTAAGATTTTTCTTATTTTGAATCATTATCAGGATATGGGCATCTGATGTGTTAAGCAATGTATACGCTTTCTCTTGCTGAGATTCATTTATGTGGTCGAGGCGACATACCGTGATTTATCGAGACTCTTACTTCTTTCACTAGGATGCTTGAATATTTGACATGTTCTTCTTATGTTTATCCAATTGCAACTCAAATTGCTTTTTATGTGTACTAAAAGCTTTATCAACTGTAATTTGTGCCTCAACACGATGAATGAGGTTAGCATATGAAAAAAAATATCTCCCATTTCAAAGATGAGTAGAAAGGACAAGGATGTAACATCACTCAAGAAAACACCTCTCAGTAGTTTTGGATCTACTCTTGAGATTTGATGAGCTTCAATAAAAAAATCTCAAAAAATAATCCTTTGATAACTCTCCCTCATTTTGAAGAATCCCAGAAAGGTGAGACGAGTTGTGAGAGTTCTTTGATTCATGATGTATTGCTCCATAAACACTTTAGTGAGCTCAAATAAGGTATGGATCCTTCCCCTGAGAGTGAATAAAACCAAGTGCTTACTTAGCCTTTAAAAGTCTCAAGAAAAACTTAATTAAGTTGTGCATTAGAGGCTCTTCATATATGCATGATTATTCTGAAGTGATCAATGTGTTCATACAGGTCAGACATCTTATCATAAGAATCAAGCTTAGAAGCTTAAATCTTGTTGGAATAGGGTGTTGAAGGATAGTCTCAGCTAATGGTAAAGGCTCCTAAGAACCATGCTAAGTCGAGAAAAGGCTTTTATCCCTCAAAGGAAATTTTCATGTACAAGGCATCGTAATTCATTACAAATTACATGAGGTTGAACTACATTTTCTATAGATGTTAGAGGCTTATTGCTAGGCTTGACAATGGGAGGTGGATGTGTAGAGCTATTTGTGCCAATTGCAGGCATCTGTTCTATTGATTTTAGTTGCCCCTTTGGAATGCACAAGTGTCAGTTGTCGAGCATCACATAAAGTTGGAGGATCTCATTTTAAGACTTCTCCATTCTTCGTACATGATTTTCAAGTGGTGTTAAGGAAGTTTCTTCACTAGTATGATGGTGTATTAATGGGAAACTAAGTAGACGTTAGCATCATGGACTTTGTGATTGCACCTTGGAATTTGACTATAAGTTGAGACACTTTATTTGGTTATAAGCATGCAAATTTGAAGTTCATTTGACCATCAATTGGCGAACCAAAGCTTCCTAATATACTTTAATGACTTGATCTCGACCTATTTTGACTTGAATTAAACCAATTTTAATATAATCGCGTTCCTCTTGTCGAGACAGTTTGTTTGACTATAAATTTATTGAAATCAGGGTCCTAGAATTTGAATCTGAAATATTTATAGTTCAAAACATACATCGAGATTTGTGCCCAATGATAAAAAAATAAGTTTAAAATATAAAATTTCACGTTTTAGACATCCCAAGAGATAAGAATTAAATGCCAAATGTTATACTTATCTTAATTAAATAATTTTATGAAAATAACCCCCACTCAAACTTCACTTCATAAAATTCCTCCCCCTCCTCTCCCCAAATATTGTGGCAAATATGAGCAATTTTAATTCTCTACCCTAATACAGTGCATAGAAAATCATTAGCTAATCTCAATGTTTGGTCCCTAAATCTGTGGCTAAGCTAGGAGGATACCGGCTCCCACTCCAGAACTCCCACTTTCCTTCACCTGAAGGCTAGCTCTCGCTTTAGTTTTTAAACACTAAGACTGAATTGAAGATTTTAGTCTACCACCCTAAAGGTTCTCCAATTCTACACCCAATAAAGCATATTTCCTTATTTATTTGCAGTAAATTCCATAAACAATGTTCTCCTTCATGGAATCAAATGTGATCCTTACTCTATTGTAGAACTCATACTTCATTTCCAGGATCATATGTTTCACAACACATTTTAATAGTTCAATTGGCTAGATCGAAACGCAAATTAAGTTCGGAGTTAAAAAATCACAACAATTTATTTTACAACTTTATATTGGCACATTCATTTTATCTCTTCATTTTACCATATCTCATAGTAGGGAGAATGATAGAGGGAACTACTCAGACTTCATGAGAAAGAAATAACAAAACACAAATTTCATATATAACAAAAAGTTCATACAACACTGATAAGCAAACAATACTTATCTAAAATCTTTTTCTTAAAGCAAATCCTTTGTAGCCTTTCCTTAGAAATGCAGGAAAATGGGAGGTGGATGTGTAGAGCTAGTAGTGCCAATTGCATGCCTCTGGTCTATTGATTTTAGTTGCCCCTTTGGAATGCACAATTGTCAGTTGTCGAGCATCACATAAAATTGGAGGATCTCATTTTAAGGCTTCTCCATTCTTCGTACATGATCTTCAAGTGGTGTTAAGGAAGTTTCTTCACTAGTATGATGGTGTATCATTGGGAAACTAAGTAGAGGTTAGCATCATGGACTTTGTGATTGCACCTTGGAATTTGACTATAAGTTGAGACACTTTATTTGGTTATAAGCATGCAAATTTGAAGTTCATTTGACTATCAATTGGCGAACCAAAGCTTCCTAATATACTTTAATGACTTGATCTCGACCTATTTTGACTTGAATTAAACCAATTTTAATATAATCGCGTTCCTCTTGTCGAGACAGTTTGTTTAACTATAAATTTATTGAAATCAGGGTCCTAGAATTTAAATCTGAAATATTTATAGTTCAAAACATACATCGAGATTTGTGCCCAATGATAAAAAATAAGTTTAAAATATAAAATTTCACGTTTTAGACATCCCAAAAGATAAGAATTAAATGCCAAATGTTATACTTATCTTAATTAAATAATTTTATGAAAATAACCCCCACTCAAACTTCACTTCATAAAATTCCTCCCCCTCCTCTCCCCAATCTCACAAAATCCCCAAACCATGCTCACCAAACTAGCCCAAAAGCTCAGCGACATAGACCTCTACTTCCTCCGCTCCACCGCTGGCGAACTCTTCCTCACCTTCCTCTTCGTCTTCACCACCGTCGGCGCCGCCCTGGCCTCCGGTACTTATTATC
>NW_018164763.1:179607-183547 GCF_001263595.1 Phalaenopsis equestris | reverse complement strand
AAAAAAAAAACCTTTTTTTTAATTTTTAAAAAAAAAAAAAAAAAAAAAAAAAAAAGGCTGTCAAAAAAGCACGTTGTTGGCGAACAGCTTGTATTCGGCTCGTTAAGTAGCTCTTATTCGGCTCGTTCGTTAACTAAAGGAGCCGTATACGAACAAATTTTTAAAGCTCGAATTATAATCGAACCGAACAAGAAAAACTCTTTGTTCGCTCATGTTCGGCTCCTTTTAGCTCGAAATTAAAAATATATTATATATTTTTATAGCTAAGTTTAAATAATAACATCCCATGTGATAATGTGGTTAGTGTAATTTTTTATATACATTTGGTCCAGGTTCAAATCTCATACTTTACATCTATTTTTTCAATTTAATTTTTCTGAGTCAATTTCGAGCACATTGTTCACGAGCCGATTCAAACACGAGCAGTTTCTAACAAGCCGCCAAACACGAATATTTAATTAGAATATTCTTATTTTTCATTTTATGGAAGAATTGAGTGAGAGTATTTTAACACTAAATATTTTTTTGGGGTGGCTGCATTTTTTTAAGAAGATGATTGCAATATCGTGGTGGAGAAAATAACTTCTTAGAAAGCTACGCGTGGAAGTAATATATATATATATATATATATATATATATATATATATACCATACATACATGAAAAAATTCATACCATAGCTTTATCACCTACACCACAGTTTTACTTATTAGATTGAAAATATACAACTTCTCACCATAAAAATTTCTAATATGCACGAAGAAAATAGCTCTCTAAATAGTGTTGTGGTAACAGTCTGAAACACAAAGTAGACAAAAAATTTGTCCCAAACAGACCTTAAGTTAGTCCAATTTTGAAATTCTAAAATTTATTTTGATATGGACATAATAGAGACTATACAAAGGCCTAATTCAAAGAGTTCGCGCCACGGGATTCGAACCCCTGACCCGAGAGACTTACACAAGAGTGTGCGCGAGCGCGAGCGTGACCTGACTCATTGGTGCGACCTCTTATGTAAGTCCCTCGAGTCGGGGGTTATATGCACACAGACATACATACATACATACATGAAAAAATTCATACCATAGCTTTATCACATACACCACAGTTTTACTTATTAGATTGAAAAAATACAACTTTACACCATAAAAATTTCTAATATGCACAAAGAAAATAACTCCCTAAATAGTATTGTGGTAACAGTCTGAAACACAAAGTAAATAAAAAAGTTATCCCAAACAGACCCTAAGTTAGTCCAATTTTGAAATTCTAAAATGTATTTTGATATGGACATAATAGAGACTATACAAAGGAAAAAAAAATATTTTTATATCGCAACTCTTAAAAATAATTAAAAATTTTCTCACCCTTTCTTTTTTTTCATTTTGAAGAAGCACTTTATAAAGATTTTTTTTTATTTTAATTGCAAATGCTTTGAATTTATAACCTCTTTCTTGAAAATTAAAACATTTGAAATTATAAATAATTAGAAATGGAAAATAAATAAATTAAAATATCTCTTACTATTAATAAATAATTATTTGATATTTAGGAAATTCCGGTACATGCGCTTGGATCAGGCGTAGGATCCTTCCAAGGGTTAGGAATGGAAATGATTCTGACTTTCTCTCTCCTCTTCACAATATACGCCACGATGGTTGAGCCCGGAGAGCATATGGGCCCCGGATCCGGCCCACTGATTGTTGGTCTTATAGTCGGTGCAAATACCCTTTCAGGTGGGGTTTTTACCGGGGCCTCAATGAACCCTGCTCGCTCATTTGGGCCGGCTTTAGTCACCTGGAATTGGATCAACCACTGGATCTATTGGGCTGGGCCTATTTTCGGTGGTGTTCTTGCTGGATTTATTTATGAGCGGTTCGGTTCTTATTTACAAGGCCGTCATATGCTCCGCTTTCTGATGGAGTCGAAGGAGTTTGAAGGAGTTTGTTTTAATGGATTAGCTGTCTTTTTCATTTTATTTTTTTTAGAATTTAAAGGAATTACTATTTGTGCACATATTTGTATATATTTTTAAACTTTTCATATGTTTCTTTGATGAATAATCGTAAATTTTCTAATATTATATATATATATATATATATATATATTAAATTTGAATAGTTAGAATATAAATTTAAATTGAGAAACAAGTGGAATGTGGATGATGAGCTTGGAAATTGGAAAATTATTTTTTGTCAAATAATTTCTTAAATTTAATTAAATAAATAATATTCAAATTCTAATATGGTCTCTTTTTAAAAAACAAAGTATATCTATACATACAAAAGAATTCATTATAGATATTTACATAGGGGCATTCACATATATGCTACTCAATTCTTATGTATTTACATATCTAACATTTTAAGTTTACCTTTTATATTTCACATCCATTTCTTTCATACCATATAAGTTTTAACACTATTTTAGCACTTTAAGAAAGTGAAATACACCTTTTCATGAAAAAATGGCATATATATAAACATTAAATTAAGGGTTACGAAGGTAAATTTCTCATTTACAAAATAGTCCACTTTTAGATATTTACAAAATAATTCACTTTTAAAAAAAGTCATGGAATTTTTAGCTAAGAAGATAGAAAGATTTGTTGCGCAAAATAATTTGGAAAAAAAAAAATCAGACAGCAAACAAACAACCAAACACAGTGAGATTTATGTGATCTAACACAAATCTGCCTACATTCATGATGAGAGGTTATTCCACTATCAATAGGTGGGAGAAAGAGAAAACAAGTCGAATTAAGGTTAAAACTTAACACACATGATAAATTCTCCATAATTCCTCTTATAAATAACAGATGATTACGGCATACAAATTATGAAGTTGAAATATCGAAAAGATCATGCAAGCATAGACATGTTTGCCTATCTCATAAATTTTTTTCTCATTCAATAACACAAGTGTAAAACATGCAAGAATAAAAAAATAATAATAATTAATTAATTAATTAATGAAACTTTGGATTAGGATATTATGATAAAAAAATTTAATAGATCTATGTCACGACCTCTCAAGCATAATCTTCCCATTATTATTTTGTTGAAAGAAAAAGTAATGCAATATAAAATAAATGTAACACATAAATAATGTATTGTACTCCTGTATTGTATTTGAAATAATTTAGAGTTGTTTTGTTTATTATAAAATAAATGGTAGCTTCATTTTTTTCAGTCTCAAGAAAAATAAATCTATTTCAATATAAAAATAATGAGTTGGAAATGAAGCGGTTGTTATGCAAAAACAATGCAGAAATGAAGAAATTCACACAACAAGAATCAAACAGAAATGATTTATGCGATTCAACGTTGAATTGATTTACCTACGTTCACATAACAAAATATTCCACTAGCATTAGATGTGACAAAGAAAAATGATAGGGTTACAACTTCAAGGCTTCTCACAACCCACTCATGAACATTTAATCTCTTTTATAGAGGAAGATTAGGGCATACAATTAAATAAAGCCAAAAACCAAATCACCCCTCATTACAAAAATTAAATAAATACAATAATCTCCACCTCATCTCTTACTTCTAGGTAAATGAAAGATAATCAAACGAGTTCCAAACTCCAATTCACCTTCACCAAGATGGTTGCCTACGTACTCCTCTCGATATGGTATCATGCCTCACATAGTTCTTTAAAATGACCTAATGGAAAATCAATCCTAAACTCAGATGTTCACCAAACTCCTATTGTATGTGAACTTCTGGACTAGTATTTTTTCGTGAGCATGTTCGTTGGATTCTTCTTCATATATATCTTCTTTAACAAAACCTTGTCGTCAATAATCAAGTTCCGACCAAAGTGGCACCTCGCATCAATGCGTTTGGTACGAGGATAATGAACTAAATTTGTGGCCAATAGTATCACACTCTGACTATCACAGAACATCGTCAGAGACTTCTGATCAACTCCCA
>NW_018164763.1:177532-179507 GCF_001263595.1 Phalaenopsis equestris | reverse complement strand
CAGAACATCGTCAGAGACTTCTGATCAACTCCCAAGTTATCTAATTGACCCTGCATCTATATCACTTTTGGCATCAGACATATACTCGGCCTCCGTAGTAGACAAAGCAGTAATAGAATAAAGAACTGAACCGGCCTCCAACTAACCGGAACTTCTGTCCATGTGAATAAATAACCAGTTATAGATCTTCCTCTATTCATGTCATGTGCACAGTTTGACTCAGTTTATCATATACATAATTTGCAATAAATGACTACCTATCAAACATAAGTCAGCGTCAAGTGTACCATTCATATATTTTAGAATACTCTTTACAATTTGCCAATATTTTCTTGTTGAATCATACTTGAACCTCTTGAAAACACCAAATTTTTTATACCACCATTGTGGTGACTGCTTTAACCCATACAAAGACTTGTCCAATTTTCAAACCAAGTCTTTTGATACTCCATATTCAGGTGGTTGCAACATATAGATCTCCTCTTGCAATTTTTCGTGTTATGATGCAACCTCCACATTGAGATGTTCTAAGATCATATTGTATTGTGCTAAAAGTGATAAGAGAACACATATTTAGAAATGCTAACCAATGAGGAGATCACTTCGTCATAATCAATCCATTCTTGCTACGCAAACCCCTTTGCCACTAATCTTACCTTGTACTGCACATTAGCTTCATGAGATCCTTTCTTCTTTGCATACACCCATTAACATCTGATGGCTTTCCTTTTAGGAGAAAGTTTCACCAACTTCCAAGTATCACTCTTCCGAAGATAATCTATCTCTTCATTCATTCCCGCTCTCCAAAAATCATAGTTAGGGACCTTCACCGCTTCTTTGTAGAGACAAGGAAATTCTGCCTCCGTGGATGAAAGTGAAAATGCAATATCATCCCTCAACCAAGCTGGTTTTAAGACATTATGATGCCTGGTTCTTCTCATAGTAATAGATTCCTGAGCAGGAATCTCATTCTCAGCATCTTCTTTCTTCTCCTCTTGATCACTAACAAAAGATACCTCTTAAGCTACAACTAAATTAGGTATTTAAGTCAGAGTGAACAAACTTTGTGGACAAATAGAGTTGCATCAAACTTTAAATTTTATTGCATATATGTGGTTATATTAGAACTCTTCACCTACTTTGAGTCCTGATTTTTCAACAAACTTGCCTTTTGAATGTAGCATCCCTGCTAATGATAAGCTTCCTTTCTGACTAGTCATGCAGCTTGAAGCCCTCAACTCCACGCATGAAGCCAAAGAAGATCGTATTCTTTGCTCATTATTCCAGTTTATCATTTTGCACGTGGTAGTAAGATGGACACCCAAGCAATCTCATGTGCTCATAATCTATAGTAGAATGCCCCGACCACTTCTTTTTATGGTCTCCTTCCTAATAGTTGTAGAATGTAGACAGTTCACCAAGTGACAGACATAGTCTATGGTCTTGACCCGATAAACTCTATCCAACCGGACAACATACATTGAATTTTCTCCACCAAAGTTCGGTCCATCCTCTCTATCATCCTATTTTGTTGTGGTGTCTCTTGAACAGGAAAATGGTGCTAACATCTACAATATAAATCATAACTTACACCCAAATGTACCCTCGATGAGAATAAATGTGATAGATAATCTGTGTCAAGAATCCAACACAAAATATCTATAAATAAATTGTGGGAAACTGCATATAACGATACATCAGAATCCTCCTCTTCACATCTTTCCACAATAATATTGGTATTTGCCTCTAATGCAACTTCATTACACTTCTCATTCAACTTCGAACAATATTTCTTCCAATTACTATGTATTTAAACAGAAAACACACTGGTTTCTCTCAAGATTATGCCTACGAGACTTGCTCCGCTTTTGAGAAGTATGACTGCTGCCACCTTTCTTTGTCAAATTCTTTTACTTCTTCTCAGATCTAGCACGTTTGGGTGTAAGTGCCATAGCTGACTCCATATTTGCAAACT
>NW_018164763.1:175992-177432 GCF_001263595.1 Phalaenopsis equestris | reverse complement strand
TATATATATATATATGGGGAATTTACATACACACCACCCAATTCTTATGTATTAAAATCTAATATCTAGTTTAATTTTTGTATTTATATCATACAAAATTTTCATGTCACTAGAAATACCATTATTTTCTTACACAATTAAGGTGATATACATATATAAAAAATGCAAATTTAGGTGTTAGATACGTAAATATATAAGAATTAAATGATATGCATGTAAGTCTTCCGTATATTTATATTGGTAATATTCTTTTAAAATAAAATTGTTAAAATATTAATTACTCATGTGTGAATTGCACTAGAATTTTATCATACTATAAAAGGAATTTTATGTACATACCACATATTTTATGTATTTACATATCTAGCATCTTAAATTAAATATTTGTGCTTATAACATTTTGGTGTCATAAATCTATACATGAAAAAAGATACTTCACGTTTAGAGGTACTAATAATTATAATATTTTTTATTTGATATTAAAGTTTTAAGTGCTATAAATATAAATGTGAAAGATTGGATATTAGATATGTAAGTTTATAAGATTTTTATGCCATGTTTGTAAATGCCCTAAGAGGAATCCCACGAACAGTTCCGAATGTTGTTCGGGTATAGATTCAATTATAAACTAAATTATAACATGGAATAACATGATTACACCAATTCGAGAAAATCGAAAAAAAGAATTAAATCGAAAGCACGATCAAAGCAGTCAGAAATGCACACGAGATTTTACATGAAAAAATCTGAGAGCTGAAAAAAACCTACGAAGCTACACCATCAGAAATACCACTATAAAATTCAAAAAGTTTTACAGAGAAATCATATGAGTTTCTTCTCTACACAAAGAAACTTACAGGACTCGCTCCATAATCTTCCATCTCCGATCTAACGCAAAAATCACGTTGAATCACCGAAATCCACATCTTCGACAATTTTCACCTTCATCGGGCTGCTTGTCAAAGAACACCAAAGGAAGAAACCCCATGCCTCTAGATTACGTCGCTTGAATTCAGACATAAAAACTAAAATCCCATGCAAACTGCCCCTGGCGCATGGGCGCCCGGTAGGGGTGTAAACGAGTCGAATGCGAGCGAGCCCAAGCTCAGTTCGTGTTTGGCTCGTTTATATTTCGAGCTAAAAAAATGTGTTTGTGTTTGACTCGTTTACTTAATGAGCTGAATATGAGCTGTTCACGAACAAAGAGTTGTTTTGATAAGTCTAATCACGTAGTCATAAGATGTTAAGGGTTCGGACAAGCTTTAAAAATTATTGTTTTTATTAAAACAACATTTGAATCTAATTTAATATTTTTTATTCTATTTTCTTAATTAATACTTTTAATTGATTATAAACCTTTGTAGCCTTGTAGTCAATTAAATTATTTAAAATACTACTCATATATATATATATATATATATATATATATATATATATATA
>NW_018164763.1:140957-175964 GCF_001263595.1 Phalaenopsis equestris | reverse complement strand
TGATGTGTAGTAATTCGAGCCAAAACGAGCCGAACACGAGTTGTTCGCGAACAACGAGCCGTTTTGACATCCCTAGCGCCCGGACTTGGCTCCTATGCACCAAGCTTTTTGGATCGAAGCGCCAAGTTGAGCGCTTAGGTGGCCAAGGGTTGACACCTATGCACCAACTCCATTGTTGCGCCCACGATATAGTGGGTACATAAGCGTCCATTGCTACGACCTCCCTACTAAACTATGCCTAACGGTGGCTCGATCGCCCATGACCGATGCTTATGCACTGTCATTTCTTCCTGCTTATACGTGGGTGTTTCAATCAGGCTCCACAACATAACAATCTCCTACTTGGAGACTGATTGCACCCAACGCTAGTCCTTTGTACCAACACCTCCATCTGAATCATCTTCATAATCATGTGTCGTGGTATGACTCACCCCCGATCTCAACCTTCATGAAACTTAACTGAAACCAAGTTTAGCTTTAGTTTCTCAATAGTCACTGATATACCTAAAATATACAGTATTTTTAGACATATTTTTATACCTATTTTTGAGATATTGCGCTTTAATGGAAGACATTTGTGTGTTTTTCTTTCAGGTATAAGTAAAAAAGGTGAAAAATGCTAAAAGTAGTGAAAAAGAATCAAATTTGTAGCAAAAATGCAAAAATGGTGCAAAAGTATTTTGGCGCCTAAGCACCAGATCCGACGAGAAGGTCGCGCCTAAGTGTCAAAGGCCCAGCGCTTAAGCATCAATGACAGTTATTTCACAGGTTAATTCATTTTGATGAATTTCAAAGGGACATTTGAGGCACCTATTGGCTAAAATGGGTGGTTATAACCACCAAGGACAAATATATAACTAAAGGACTTGTGAAAGGAGGCATCCATTGGTAAATACATCGAATCAGGACACATTTTGAAGAGATACCAAGCCACCTCTTGGAAAATTATAAAAGAAGGAAGTTGAGACCTTTAGGAGAGTCCTGAAAAGTTCTTGAAGAAGTTCGTGGAGAAACTTTTGGAGAAAATTTCAGGCACCAAAAATTTATTTTTCCTTTTGTTTTTAGTTTTATTTTGAGAGTTAAAAGTATTGTAAGAGAGAAGAGATTCAAAGGAACTTCAAGAGTTTGATGGAGAATTTGAGATCAGTTTTTATCTTTGGTTTAAACTACTTTTGGTTTTAATCAAGACTTCTTATTAGTTTGACAATGATTTATCCTTAAAATGTAAGTAATTAAAGTGTTAGATGGAAGTTGTGGAGAGTATTAATCTTTAATGTTAGAAGAATTTGTGATGATTTAATTTCATGCACTTCATTTACTTCTTGATCTGGCCCATCTAGATGTTAAAATTTGTTGTGAGAACATGTAAGAACCGGGATGGTATTGTCTCAGTCAATAATTAGAAAGAATCACATGAGATTGTATGAATGAGAATGTAGTTCCTATGATTAAGTGCAAATAAATAGAGAAATAACCTTTAAAGGGTGTAGAGTTAGAGGACTTTAGAGTGACAGACCAAAGCCCCCAACTTAGTTTATTGTTTTAGGTTTTGATATGATATGTTAGCCCCCAGGTGGAGGGAACCAAGAGAACTCTAGAGTGAGAGCTAGTATCTTCCCTGCATACCCAGTCTTCAGAACTATTCAAACTTTAAATTAGCCAATGTTCTTTATAACATCTCTAGTAAGGGTAAAGAATAATATTGCTCCTATTTGACACAACACAATTTGAATACTTCCACAATAGAATTCCTATACTTATTACTGATTCATGATAAGGACAAATATATTTAGTATTCAGTGCTTTTCTTTTACATAAACTCAAGTTATTTTTAATAAGTTTTTATTTCATTTTCAAACACTAAAAATACCAAAAAAAGTTTAAATTTCATTTTTGTGATAAAAACTATAGTTTACGTATTTGTCTTTTAAAGTAGAAAGTTTGTTACTTTAATTATCACATACTGTGAACAATCCTCATGGGTTTGATATTCGGGGCTTAATCAAAAAATCGTATATTACTTGATAACGATATGTATACTTGCGTAGTATCCCAATATATATTAATTTAAAAAGTTAAATTCTTATTTTCTCCAGGATCAAGTTTTTGGTATTGTTGCAAAGTAATGAAAGATAAATGAAAAATATAATCAAATACACTATGATATTGTTACATATAAATAGTCGGGATTAGTCACCACCTTCATCAACATGTCCGTAGAATTCTGAGTTGTGTGTATCTTTTCTAGGAACAATTACCCATCTTCAAGTAAAGGGTGAATAAAATGATACTCAGCTGATTGTGTTTCATCCTGGCATGAAAAGCAGTGTTCTTAACAAGATAAATTACACTCATGTTGTCATTGTAGAGCTTTCCAATCTCCTTCTCATTGGCCAATCCTATCATGAAACTCTGTAGTCAAATCATCTCCTTATTAACCTCACTGATAGCAGTATATTCGACCTCCATAGTTGACAGTGCAACGATCTTCTACAACCTAGAAACCCAACTCACCTTGGTGTTCCCCAACGTAAATACATACCCAGTTATACTTCTTCTACTGTCAACATTTTCTTCGAGATATGAATATGCATATCCCTGCAGACTGATCCCTACACTTTCATAACAAAGTTTCATGTTGATATTTTCCTTCAAATACTTGAGAATTCACTTTACCGTTAAAGTGAAACTATCAGAGTCCATCTTTTCAGGTGGCTTCTTCTACAATATTATACTACACCCTTTGTTAGTGTCAATGTCTCTCCATTCCCTAATTTTATTTTTTGAATTAACACATCCTTCATAAATTTGGCATAACTAGGCATTTATTCTAGGGCTTTAGTAAAAGGAATATTTATAGTTAACTTTTTTGAAGACCTCTAGAAACCTAGAAAATTGTTGATCCAATTTTTACCTATGTGACCTCTGAGGGTATGGAGGTGGAAATCTCTTTGGTTCTTTCTTTCTAAGGGTTTCAGGTCTTTTCGTTTCCTAAGCAGGTTTTTCCTCTTCTTTTTCCAAATCAAATTCCACATATATGGGCATATTCATAGTTATTGAAGTTTCAACTAACTCCCTACTGAGTCTGCTCCTTCCCTTACTCCTTAGGGTTTACTTTAGTGTTACTAGAGAGTGCTCCCGGAGTCCTATGGTTGAAACAGTTCACTAATTCTCCCAATTGTCCCTCAATGTTCCTAATGGCTACCCCATAACTTTGTGTTATCAGATGTAAATGTCTCACCAACTCCTCCAATGAAGCTAGTTTTTGGTTTGATTTAGGTAAAATCCTAGAAGTTAGGTTAGTCTTTGTCCTTGGGCAAATTGGTTTTGTGATCCTCCCCTTAAATTGGCTTCATGATTGTTGTTGTACTACAGGTTGGGATGTTGTTTCCATCCAATATTATAATTATTTTAGTAAGGGTTGTTGGCCTAATTATGGTTTCACATAACATTTAAGGCTTCTAAAGCAGAGGTGATATGGTTTATCAAAGTCTCATCTCTGAATTTCTCTACCTGTGGTGGGGCTTGTAATGCATTTATAGTGAGATTATCCAATTTCTTGGATATGACAACAACTTGGTTAGCTAGGATTATCAAACATTAGTTTCATGCACACTAGCTACCCTATTGGGTTGCACCCTCTCAACAGGCCATTGAAAGTCATTGGTAGTCATCTCCTGAATCAAGTCACAGGCTTCTTCATAAGGCTTAGACAACAGTGAGCCTCTTACAACACAACTATAAGGGACCTAAAGAAACTTACAAGTCCATTATAGGAGGTTTGAATGATCAGCCAGTTGGGTAAGGCATAATGGGGGCATTTCCTAAGGAACTCCTTAAATCTCTCTCGAGCCTCATAAATGGTCTCTCCATCAAATTGGGCAAAGGATGTGATGACATTCCTAAGTTTATCAGTTTTGGAAGTAGGGAAATACTTAGCTAATAATTTTCGGGCCAAATCATTCCAAGTGGTAATGGATCCTTGGGCTAGGGATTTCAACCACACGTTGGCTCTATCTTCAAGGGAAAAGGGAAAAAGCCTTACTCTAATAACATCGTTGGGGACACTGTTACACTAAAATGTGGTACACAGTTCTAGGAAGTTTGCTAAGCGCATATTTGGGTCTTCAGTGGGTCCCATCAAACTGGTTCTACTGAACCATTTGAATCATGACAGGTCTCAGTTCAAAGGTATTAACTTATACTGTAGAATACTTGATACTCATGTGAATTTCCTCAGTGGTGGGATTGGTAAAGTTTCTAAGAGGTCTCATGGTTTGGTCTGGAAGGTGAGCCATTCCTATAGATTTTTCAGGTTTAGTGAGTGCACTCCTAAGACATTTAAAAATTTGTTCAATTTCAATGTCAAACGGTGTTAAATAAGTGTGGGCACCCCTACGCATACACTGGTGGACAAGTGAAGGTAAACTCAGACACTAGTAATCCAAAGAAAAAGACTCAAAAAGAAAAGTAAGTGACTCCAAATAACACACACAAGTGGCAGTTCAACACAAAATCAAAAGAAAAATTTAACACCAACGTTTATTTTTTTGGGTTTTTTTTCTTTGTTATTTTTTTTTATTTTTCATCACCTACAAAGAAGAACATAGAACGATGTAGTGCAACAAAAAATATAAAAAGAACAAGAAAAAAAATCACAGACATAGAAACAAAAACAAGAATAAATACCAAACTTAGATTTATTGTTGGTCAACCATAGTTCTCTTATGTTTCAAAACTTTATTTAACACAATTTCCTCCACAACGGCGACAAAACTTATGGTAAAGTAAGTTGACCACACAATGCAAGTACTCATGTATTCATGCGGTAAAAAAGTACCGCATATCGATCCCTTAATAAATGATTTTAAAAATGCACAAACTCTAGTTTACTAAATATTCCAACCTAGTTTGACGATTTCAGAAAGCAAGGAAATAAAAATTTAAGTCTAACAAATTTTGAAGAAAGAAAAAAAGAAGAAGAAAATGCGGATCAAATTTTATTGGTATTTTTCCAATAGAAATGAGGATCGTGCCTTTGCGATTTAAGTGGGGGCACTTGACTTGATTTTCATTCAAACTTCTCTTTCATGATGGTTGTCAACCGAGGATATTGAGTTCTTTTTAAGATTATGCCTACGTCCCAAGAAGATTTGAAATTCTACAAAGACGGCTTCTGCTCCCCAATAAAATATTCCTATTTTATTTAGATCTCGTGCTAATCTAATAGCTTCGCTCGCTTATGTAGAAATCGTAGATCATGATGGAGTTAACGTCCTAACTGGCCAGGTTATGAGTAAACGAAGACCAAAAGATTAACCAACAACTCTTAACAATGCAATGCACAAAAAATGATACTAGAAATCCAAAATAAAAATCAAACCAAGAAAGCCATCCCAAGAATCACAGAGGCACGAAAAATTGTTTGGCTACTCATGGCTCGAGAGAAAAAACATAGAAGATTTCATAAAAATAAAATCTATAAGAAATATTTTTATTGCAAAGCTCTCTCAATCTTCTAATTACAATGATTTTATAAAATTAATTAAAAATATTTCTTAATTAGTCAGAGTCCTGCATTAAAAATTTTTCAAAACAAAAATACGCCCAGACATGACCAAGCCCGTCCTATGGCATAATTATGGCGCCTGCTCGGGTTGGGTGGTATGATCAACCTAGGTTGTGGTGTCTGCGCCGGGTGCCCCAAAGTGTGCATCCACTTCAGTATTTGGGTGTGACCACGCTACTCAAGCGATGTGGTCACACCTGATTCAAGTGTGGTTACACTAGTGTTGATTTTCTCAAAGTCTATCATTTTCGGTCCATTTTTTGTGATAGTCCTCCTATAACCTGCAAAATGCAATTACAACCTTCTAAAAATGTAAAATCATATATTTGAAGAAGAAAAATGCTGGAATTAAAGCTTGAATAGTATTAAAATTTGATGCATATCAATAGACTTTAGATTCCAAAAAGGTGTTATAAAATTCTAAGTGAAGGGTGGAGGGTTCAAGCTCCTAAAGCCTAGGCAAAAAAGTTTAAAGTCAATCTCAAAAGATTGATGATTAGGGGATCACCCTGCGATTCTTATGTTCATGCTGATTAAGCTTAAAGTTTTCTTACTTAAGGTTAAATCATCCAAATTATGCCTAAATCTTTATTAAATTATCTTCTAATGTCATTTATAACTAGAAGATCAATTTTAGAAAACTATAAACAATTTTGAATTATTTTTTTATTACTTAATTAGTCTTTAATTACTCAAAATTAAGATAACGCTTGAACATTTTTTGAATATTGATCACTTGATTAAAGATCTCTTATTAAGTCTACTTTGAAAATTTCATGAATTTTAGCATTATAATTATCAAGTTATGATTTATTAGGGAATTAATAAAATTTTTGGACTTTTAAAATTCAAAAAAAAATTAATTAATAAAATATTTTTAGTATATTTTTATTATTTTCTTGTTTATTCAAAATTTTTATGGTTAACATTTCTTAAAATTTGTTGAAGTTGTTTAATTCCTATGAATTTTTGAGGTTACGGTGAATTAAAGATATTTTTAATTAAAATTAAAATTTAATATTTACTATTCACTTAAATACTTTTATATTTTTAAATGACTTTAACTACTTGTCATTTTCAAAATTTTATAGAAAAGAAAATCTTGTGGTGAAGGGTCACCCAAACGAATTAAATTAAAATTTTAAGATTGATTAAGTTAATATTATTAAATAATAAGTAAATTATTTAATAAATTTAATTTAATTAATTAAAATCCCTAGTCATTTGAATCCAATAAAGTTAATCCTAAAATTTTCATCTAAGACATAAGAAACCTAATTAGAATTAAGATTAACACATTTTAGGGTTTATGAAAATTAATTAAAGTTTAAATAATTAACATTGAACAATTAATTAACTCAATTAAGGATTTAGGGTAGATTTGAGAAAAAACCCTAAATTGAAATACAAAAATATTGAAAAATTTCTCACTGGTCTACCTAGACCAGAGTGAGATCTCACCAAAGTTTGGAGACTTAATTTGGTCTAATTAAATTTTAATTTTTGTTTATTGATTTTTAGGATTTTTTAAATTAACCCCAATTCATGCATGAAAAATTGAGGCTTTTATTTTTCTGAGGAAGAGCTCACTGAGATGAGTATTCCTTACTTTTCATTTTATCTTTTTTATTTTTATTTTATTTTCTATGATTGTTTAAAGTTTTTGTGATTAAATAGAATCTTAATGGATCAGTTGAAGGATTTAATAAGGGTGTCACGTCAGCCACACATGGAAGCTGACACGACCACCCTTTTCACGTGAAAATCTTCCAATAATTCCATGGTAATGGGAAGGGGTCGCATGGTTTTCTATATTATGAAATTATAATTGTCCATCCAAAATAGTAGGTAATGGACAAACACGATTTTGTGGCCTACCTCTTGCAAAGGAACAAAGTCCATTCACATGAATCTGCTTGATTCAGCTGCTCTGGAGGCCATATTTTGATCCAAAAGAATTAGGGAATGAAGGCGTATGTTTTTACCCTATAGCTCTACCCCTTAACCTAGGCTTTGGCCTCTAAGTTTTAAAGTTGAATGACAAGGAGAATGGGAATGAGATTACCTCAAATGTATGGGTAAGAGTGGATTCCACATAAGCTAAAAGGTTCGTGGGGATGCTATGTGCACTTTTCCTTCATACACCAAGGGTCAAAGATGCTCAAGTTTCTCTGGAGTCTAACACCATGCATAGGTTTGTTGGAGTTAGTTGCGAAAGCATGTTAGAGTGTTGGGAGATGAGGGAAAATACATAAGTGATCACATTGAACTATAGAGTGTGTGTGACCTCAATTCGATAAAATCATGTGTCCCTCTATCAATTCAATATTCTCCTCCTTTTTATAGTCATGGCTGACTAGTGGAGGGTCAATTGATCATTTTGCACCTCCAAGGAAGCCTATCTAATGGTGGGAAACCTTTTGAGTTAACCTTTGGGGTGTTGGACTCTAAAAAGCAGTATAGGGAGTGGAAGAGTGGAGAACCCTTTTGACTAGTTGTGGCCAAGGTGGCCATCCGACCAGAGTATGATAGAAGAAGTGGTGGTCTTGGTTGGTGGAGGAAGGCCATGTGGCATGGAGGGACCTCATGGTTGCTCTCAGGTTGGTCTGGGCTGGTTGCCACGACTGTCGTAGGTAACTAAGGTGGCCAGAGCCATGGGCAATCCTAGAGAAGGCTTAGACAACTAATAAGATGTTATTAAGTGGTCGAGGTATGATGTTTAGACCTAGATTGGCCATGAGGTAAGCTTTGGGCCAGGTAGGGTTAGCAATGAGCTAGCTTGGGCAAAGACATGGTTTAGCCCAAATGGGCTTGAGTTTACTTAATTTAAGTTACATTGATTTTAGGTTACGTGTGGTATAAGTTTATGATAAGTTTGATTAGTTTAAGTTTTAATTTGATTTAGGATGGTTTAGTTTGTGTTAAAGATTGTTTGGTTTAACTTTAATTTAAGTTAGTATTAGGTATGATTTAGTTTATGTTGGATTTAATTTTAGGTTTTGTTTTGGTTTCGTTTAGGATCCATTTGGGTTTGATTTTAGTTTATGCTGATTTTAAATTAAGTTAGGTTAAGTTTTAGTTAGTTTAAATTTAATTTTAGTGTCACTTAAGGTTTGATTTTGGTTTTAAGGTTTAGTTTAAAATTTAGATTTTTATTTAGTTTAGATTTAATTTAAGTGTGATTTAGATTAATATTTGATTTTAATGTTTAAGCCTTAATAACATTATGTTTAGGGTTAGTTTAGTTTTAATTTACATTATTCTGATTTCACTTAGGCATTAGGATTGTTTGGTTTAGGTTTAATACACAAATATGTGTGTGAGGGTGCGCACGCGTGCGCACGAGTGTGTGTTTGTTTATTTATATTTATATGCACCCATAAATGTATGTGCATGTGTGACTTCTTACTTAGAGATTTTGAGTACGACTTTAATAAATTTGTTTTGAATTTTAATATAATTTGGATATTTAAAAATTTCAGTTAAATATTATTAAGAGCAGATCAATTTTAAATTTTAGTTTTGGTTCATTTAAATTAATATTTTATTTAATTATAGTTTTATTTTAGAATTTGCATTTTAAATTATTTTTTTAGTTTTGGTTGAAATTTAATTTGAGCAAAACTCAAGCCCAAGTTACCTGATCAAGGTACATCCAAGCCCACTTAAAGCTGAATCAAGCCAATTTAGGGATAACCAAGCCACCTAAAGACTCTGTATAAGTAACCTATGTTGAGATGGGGGAGTGATGAGAGAATGATGTTGATAAAAAGTAAGGTCAACAACGGTGGGAGGAGAGCTCAACAAACAACTCATCAGATGTCTTCAATGTGGCCATCTTCTCTTGCATGAGTTGATTTTTCTCTCGAGTGACCAAGAGGAAATCTTCACTATCACCACCCACTCCTCCATTGTCTTTGCTCTATCATTGGTTGTAGATAGCTTTTCCCCTGTTTCCAGTTATTCTTTGTGCTCCAGGAGAACGACCATCATCTGGAAATGAGAAATTTCTTTAGCCATCAGTTGATACCTATCAATAATCCGACAAAGGCCCCACAAGTTGTGCTCCATAAGAACCTCCCATAAGCATGAGACCAGATAGCATGGATAAAGAGCCACATCAGGGGAGTCAAAATATAAATCTTTCTTAAAATTGATTAAGGTGAACTATCTGTGTAAGATGGTGCTCAACTTTTGCCTCCTTATCTTGCATTGTAACCCACTTAAGTGTAGATCCATTACGCTTCTTTCAAGACGGGGGAGGAGGTAAGTCCCTCAAATAATTATGGGTGCCTTCCCCTTATGATGCACCTCCTCTTGGTTGTGAGGCTTAGACTCAGACTTAGGTTCACTCGGGCTAGCCAGAGAAGGACAAGTTGATTAAGCTATGGCAAGAAGATCGATGAAAGAAGGAGCGGCTGATTGAGGGGTGGTAGATGTTTCTTTTTCTCTCCATCAAATACCTTCCTTTGCTCCAGCTTGACTCTTCCATGCTCTATGTCCTCTCAGCCTCTTGGTGTTGTGTGCATGAAAGACTTACAACTAACAGAGAACTTTTAATGGGCGTCATAGCACTTTTCCTCTCAATAAAGATTAGCTTGCCAATGGCTATCCTTCAAAAAATAATGAAAGAATCAAATATAGAATAAACTATTTATAATTCCATATCTTCCTCAACACGAGTCACTAGAGATTTTTGTCGGCCCTACACTCCAACAGTTTTGGGGCAAGCAGATTTAGCACGATCGATTGGACGGGCCTTCTTCTTTGTTGTCAGGAAGCAAACATTGCCTTTTGTTCTTCCTTTTGAGTATCAGAGGCAACTCAATCCTCTTGTTTCATTCATTCGAAAGCATTTGATTATAACACCCACTTGACATTTACCAAATCAAGGCATTGGTGGATCGAAAGTTGACACCCTTCAACCTCCCTAGCTTCAACCAATACTGAATTCGACACTTTCTTCTTTATTTTGGCAGGAGCAATGCTAGAAAAAATGGTCTAAACGTACAACTGTAAGGGAGGAGAACCAAAGTAAACAAAGTTTCTAGCCCTTCACATTATTTTCTAGCCCTAACAACTAAAACTTGCCAACATAGGCAAACTGAACATAGCCATCCGTGCTTACCAGGAACACAAATACATAGATACAGAGCTCCATTAACTAACAACAAAAAATTATGATGTTCATGATTGCGGCTATGTAATATGACAGTATTTAGGCCAAAATAACTCCATAATGATTAAAGATGGCATGCAACTTCTGATAGAATGACAATATCAAACCAAACAAGAACTGAAATTTTTAGAAAATGAGGTTGGCACTAAACATAGTAGTTGCTTGCTTTTTCACGTCAATGACACAAAGCATCACGGTGGGATAGAAGACACAGACCTCTTGCAACTGCTCCACTTCCCCCTGAGTCATCAACGATTGATCATTTGAGACAACCGACGAAATGCATTTGAGAATACTTTGGAGCCATAAGGCTGAGTGCAAAAGAAAAAATCTAAAGTAAAGAATAAGTGTTAAGAAAAAAAGACAGTAAAAGTGTAGCATCATCAAACCACTCACCCGTAGATACATGGGTAAACAGAAGAAGCAAAGCTATCACATAGGGGAAAAAATGAAACTATAAAATAATTTTGAGAATGAACTGATAGAAGGATCACATCAACATAGGAATCGAGACAAAAGAATAAATGTTATTCCAAAAATAGACATTACAAATTACAAAAAAAGCTCAGGAGCTAGCCTAAGAGGAAATATTTTATAAGGAGTTCATCTGCCACTTTGCCAAGCCATCACCCACTGAAGTAGCCTCTTACACAAAACTTCTTTCCCAAACTTAAACTGGTTCACCTAATCCGTCTCAACTTAAGCCTAGAGTATGAAGGATCTCTCTTGGATGGCCAACAACTCCCGACGAAGACTAGTTATCTCCTCATCCATCCTCTCTACTTTCTCCACATGAGCAAACAACTCGCATATCTTCTCACCTAGATAAATAAACAACTAACTGAGCAAAGTTGTTCTTTATCTCATTCAGGCGACAAGCCAACAACCCAGAGGATATGAGACATTCATTAATTACTTTTTTTGGGTCTCGAAAGGACTTCCTTGGCAATCAATCCCACCATCCTTGCTCAAGATTTGCCTACCCTTGGTTGGTGTTTGGGCAATAGCTGCTGTCACCGTGGTCAGGTTCCCACCAACGTTTATTAGTGGTGAGTCATCGATTGAGACTATCAAAATCGGGTGGTCAGTTGCACTATGAGAAAACATTAAAAAAAGACCGTTAAAAAATCAAAATCAAACAAACAAGATTTATGATCCTCAGATCAAGGATTTAGTCCTACTTAGACAATGTAAGGGACAAGGTGCTCTCACCAGGAAGTGGCAAAGCACCAACATCTTCTTGCACCCCGGGAAACAATAGAGCCCCACCAACTTCTTTCTGCAGTCTGCTTGGCTAATGAGTCCCATGTCGCAGCAAAAGGTTGAGCTAATGGATCAATGCATTATACAATCACCTAAGCAATCCTCTATCTGGGGTTTAGGAAAAAAATTGATGTACCCACCGGATCAGCCAGTGCAACCGCTTTTCTTTTCTTAAAAATGATTTTCTTCTTTTTTCACCTTTCGGGCGGCACCACTCCTTCAGTCTCCTAAAGGCAACATGAAGTAGATCATTGTTAAGGATATCAATCAGGGATTTGACATGTTCTTCATTACAACACTCGGAGACTGGCTGATTTAAACGAGAAGGAACACAAATCAAATATGGAATGTAAAAAGTCTTGTCAGTCCTTATTTATAAGGGCCAGAGGTGAGAAAATCAAGAAACTTAATTATTGAATTAGTAATAAAAAATAAATGTGATATACATTTTACGTAAATTTCACATATTCTTATCACAACATCGCTTTTAAGAAATAAGAGAATTGAGAAAAAAATTATGCTCATAAAAAAATGTAGTGCAGATCCTGAGGAGATCTAATAATCATAGGAGAATGGTAGGACCAGGGAGGGCTCACTAATAGAAGAATGTGAGACCCACTTATTCGACCGAACATAGTCACTCGGGATAAATACAACGAGACAAAGCTGACTGAGCCTTGACGAGAACAAAAAGATAACCAAATGATCCAAGCACGAACAGTTCGATAAGAAATGAGAGAAAGAGACATCCGAATCAACCACAATGAAGAAGCTGACGTGGGAGAAGACCTAATCCCTCAACATCTCCAATTATACTGGGGATGTTTGGAAGTCTCCTCACATGTTATTAAAGGTCGACAACCAAAATAGATTAGCTGACCAACACCACTAAACAAGCCTAGTCTACTGAACCAGTCATGTCTACCCGATGTCAATCAAGCTCAGTTGACCGAGCAGAAGAGTAGCTGAACGATAGACTCATACATGTAAAATATCAAGAATACCCCATGCATCCCCTTTAAACCAGGAGCAAAAATGTAATATCATGTTATTGTAATCTATCCTCTATAAATAGAAAGAGCATTTTATGAATAAATACATATAAATTACTGTTCATGACACAAATCAAATATGGAATGTAAAAGTCTTTTCACTCCTTATTTATAAGGGCCAGAGGTGAGAAAATAAAAAAAACTTAATTATTGAAATAGTAATTAAAAATAAATGCGATATACATTTTACATTAAATTCACATTATTATCGCAACATCGCTTTTAAGAA
This sequence comes from Phalaenopsis equestris, assembly GCF_001263595.1. NCBI lineage: Eukaryota > Viridiplantae > Streptophyta > Magnoliopsida > Asparagales > Orchidaceae > Phalaenopsis > Phalaenopsis equestris. Next base: position 162,672 of record NW_018164763.1, on the reverse strand, counting down.
ATAAGAGAATTGAGAAAAAAATTATGCTCATAAAAAAATGTAGTGCAGATCCTGAGGAGATCTAATAATCATAGGAGAATGGTAGGACCAGGGAGGGCTCACTAATAGAAGAATGTGAGACCCACTTATTCGACCGAACATAGTCACTCGGGATAAATACAACGAGACAAAGCTGACTGAGCCTTGACGAGAACAAAAAGATAACCAAATGATCCAAGCACGAACAGTTCGATAAGAAATGAGAGAAAGAGACATCCGAATCAACCACAATGAAGAAGCTGACGTGGGAGAAGACCTAATCCCTCAACATCTCCAATTATAATGGGGATGTTTGGAAGTCTCCTAACATGTTATCAAGGGTCGACAGCCAAAATAGATTAGCTGACCAACAACACTAAAAAATCATAGCCAACTTAACCAGTCATGTCTACTCGATGTTAATCAAGCTCAGTTGACCGAGCAGAAGAGTAGCTAAACAGTAGACTCATACATGTAAAATATCAAGAATACCCCATGCACCCCCTTTAAATTAGGAGCAAAAATGTAACAGCATGTTATTGTAATCTATCATATATAAATAGAAAGACCATTTTATGAATAAATACATATAAATTACTGTTCATTATTGTTCCCTCTTCTCTTTATCTCTCTTTCTCTCTTTACTTATGCTTAATTCTTTAGGCGTGTTTCACAAACAAATCAGGATTTAACATGAGAAAAAAATTCTCTTAAAATACATATTTGCATTTGGTATAAATTAGTCTAGCCAAATTCAAGTCTTAATGATTCAAACTTTGTTGTTCTACCAAAACATGCTGCCAGAATTCATGCTGAAACTTTAGTCAAGTCTATTGAATGAGCTATACTTTAATTTGAGAGAAAATTGGGGCATGTGCTTATTGGAGAAATCATCGATGAGATTGACAAATGGACTTTAAGAAGAATCAAGGAGACAAAGTTATGGTGGGAGCTTTTTCCAAAATGATAATGTGACTAGGGTTAATCAAATAAGTGTTCAAGAATTATGAATTTTAATAGAGAAGAGAAATGATAATGTGACTAGGGTTAATCAAATAAAACTTAAGTGTTCAAGAATTATGAATTTTAATAGAGAAGAAAGGATTTGTTATACAAATATATTAATGAATGGCACTCACATGTCCAAAATAACCAAATGAATAATTGGATAACTCCCTCTAACTTTAGATATAACACTCTTATCTATTATTAATGAACATTCAACCACCACAGATAAGATTTCTTAATTCTTAAAGATTATTTAAGAGCTTTTATATTTGCATATATAATACTTAAATTTTCGACATCATATTAAAAAATATTATTGTAACTAAATTTTAAAAGATGAAATATTAAGATTTTTAATAAAATGTGCAATAAATATAAAAATGCATAACAAGTTTGCCAAAAACAAAAACTCTTAAATAAAATAATATATCCTTGGGAGAAGGTTCTTAGGAAGTGAGTAGTGATGGAGCCATGGAGGGACACGGTAGAAAACCGAGAATGGAAGCGGTCCAACGACGCCACATTCTGAATCTTATTTCCTCCTGGCTCTCGTTCCCTGGTCAGAAACTCTGAATCGGAAGCGATGGCAATCGGAGAGGGGAGCCGGGCTCCGGCGGCCTTTGAGGCTGCTCAAAGGGCGGTGGCGGCGATTGGGTGTGGCTACGACATCGCCATCGCCGCCGATGTGCGGCTCACTCGCTGCAAGTCAGGACGCTTGATTGAGCTCGATGGGGCCACCGTAGAAGACACGGTTGTGCCTGGGGGTGTCGTTCTGCGCGGCGTTCCGAAGTCTATCCGCTGCGATAAGGGGGAGAGGACGCGGTTCCACTCCGAAGTGCTATCATTTCACCAGGTTTTGTCTCGAGATCCGTCTTTTTTCGGTTAGGGTTTTGTTAGGTTAAATTGGAGGCTTGTTTATTTTAGCGTAGAGGATCATTTGCACTTTGTTGCGTTAGTTTTTAGTTAAAAGGTTCTTCTAGTTAGAGTTTGGTAGTATTATGGATTCGATGATGTTTAGGAGTGAGGATGTTGTTGATTCTTTATTCAGCTGTTTAGGCAGCGCTTAGTATCATTTGGAATATGTTTAAACATTCGGAAGATCTTTGTGATTGTAAATTCCATGGAAGATTTGCATAGATATCCTCAATAGACTGTTATTGGTGATAGACAAGCTTTTCTTCACCAAATAAAAACCTAATATATAGATTTAAGGCGTTCCCTACAAAAGAAGTTCAAGTCCACATGAGTTGAAAACAAACTCATCCAAAAGTGCAAGCATGACTAGCTTCTTGCTCTATCATTTTGATGATAATTTTCTTGCTTAATTTTAGCTCGATTTAAATTTCATGTAATTTATAAATAGACTGCTAATGCTTGAATGATGTACCTTTGGCTTGTTTGTTGAAATTGAACTATTGCCATTTCATGTATCCAATTTGCTCGCCAAACATTTGAAGGGATCTTTTGGCAAGCTTTTCCTCACAAATAATCTTAAAATTCTGAGCCCTCACTCCATCTCCACCTTTGCAAAATAATTTTGAATAAAAGCAATCTTATATTTGATTTTCATCTCCACAACAAAATCTAATTCTTCTTTGCTACCTCAACAAACTTTCAATAAGTCTTCCCCACATTATCAATCCCTAAATAAATATCCCACTTTTCGGCCAAGTCCATCCCACTTAGGTGTGTAAACAAGTCAATTCGAGCTTAAGCATCCCTGTGCTTGTACTTAAACTCGAGCTTAATTCTATCAGTTTGAACTGGGTTGTTTATTTTGAAAGAGAAAATAATATTAATCCAAACTAGTTCTATGATAAAGTGACAAATAAAATGAGCAATAAGGAGATAAAATAATAAGAAATTACTTGCAATAAAATATAAAATATATATTTTTTAGCTTTTCTAAGAATTTAAAAATAAAATATTGATTTTTTATCTTTTTTTCACTATATTTTATATTATTTTTTTTAAGCGAGCATACTCACATACTGACAAATTGAGTTGGAGTTGTCTTTTGCTTAGCTTGTTAGCTCATCGAGCTCAACTCATGAGCCACTTATTGCACCGAACCCAATCCGGCTCACGAGCCTGCTCCTCTCAATTACATCCCCAATTCCCACCCTAAATCCATAAGTAATTACCCATCCAAGGCCACCGCTCAACTTCCACAAGAAACTTGTCCATACCTAAACCTAGCCATATCCTCACCTTTTCTAAAAGTTGCCTACAAGCCTCTCATATCTTTAGAAGCAAGAGCAAGTTATTCTTCTGCAAATATGCATCAACACTTTATCAAATTTTATCAAAGTGTAGAGCTTAAGGGTGAAGTTAACATCCAAGGCTACATTAATTTAGGCTTCAAAAATAGAATTTAACAAGTGGTGATTTGATATCCACTTGTGGGCAATCTGTGCTTCCCTTATCCTTATCAAAATATTTATTTTTGGAAATTCGTCTTTGCATAGAGATCTAAGATTTGATCATGTCACTTAGCAAGTCTAAGAAATAATGCACAACCTCTTAGTAGTTTGCGCAATATTAAGCCAAAGTCTAAACTAGTCTTAGTAGTTTCCACACAATTTTATGTATTTACATATCTAACACCTATACTTTTATATTTTAATTTCTTACGTTTTGGTATGACAAGCCTATGCATGAAAAGGTGTATCACACTTTTAAAAAGTAAGTGATAGTTGTATTTTTGATGTGATATCAAAGATTTGAGTGCTATGCATGTAAATGTTAAAAGTTTGAGTGTTAGATATATAACTACATGAGAATTGTATGGTGTGTATGTAAATGCCCCTAAAACATTTCCAACCCATTGATACTTAAGAGTCACATGTATGTTGGTGTGTTTGTTAGGACAAGGTTCATTGATTCCTCTTTAACCATGTTTGGCGTGCCTGTTCAAGTGTGTACCTAAGTTGATTGCATCATTCAAGGCATGGATTAAGGTTTCTATAACAAAGAAGGTTCAAATTCACATGGAATAATCAAGTTGAAACAAACTAATACAAAAGTCAAGCATGCTCGACTGCTAGCTCTCTACTTTTTGATTTTAGTATTTTTCAAGCTTATTTTTAACTTGATTGAAATTACATTTAATCTATTAATACACCTCTATTGCTCTAATGAAGGAACTTTTGGCCTTATTATTAAAATTAAACTAGTGGTTGTTCATATGTAAAACATGGTGTCTGTTTGTGAGATTTTCTTTTACTATACTACTAAAAAAATAGAAATTAAAATCTGAAACCCTCCCAAATTTTCTCTCTGCAGCGTCTTATTCCTCCTCACTACCTCTACAAGCCTTCAATAAGTTATTTTTCTCATTATCAATTCCTAGATCAACATCTCACATCCCAAGCCAATCGCATATCCTATTCAAGCACAACTAATTTCTTTTCAACTACAAACCTTTCCAAACCTAACCCTAGCCGTATTCCCACTTCTTCTAAATTGTGCCCACAAACCTCTCATGTCTTTAGGGGCCGTTTGGGTTCACATTTGTTTATTTTTATTTTTATTTTTTATGTTTTGATTAAAATTAAAATATGTTTGTTATTGTCGTTTTTAGAACACTCAAAATATCGTTTAGGTGTTTTGAGTGTTTCTACTATACGAACCAAATATGTTTCCAAAACAAGATAAAAAATAAATAAATAACAAAACAAAGAACAAAAGTGATTCCAAACGGGGCACATAGAGGCAAGAACAAGCCATTATTGCTAAATTTCACCACTGCTCCATCAAATTTAGGACTTTTTTAAAATGTGTTGGTAAAATAAGTGGTTTATATTGTTTGGTAATGTGTGGGAATAACTATAAGTTGAAAGTGTCGAACGAGAAAACTCTTTCCTGCTCAAGTCATTGTTTAAATTTTCCTTTCATATTATTGTCATAGATTGTAGGGTTACTACAAATAGTATTTTTTAATGATTATTGATCATATTTTGAATTCAACCAATTTAACTTCATTTACTGTCGAGGGAATCAATATACACCACAATGCATTTGCTCTTAGCAAAGTAGAGCCTATATTTCCTTAAAGGGGCATTTACATATATACCATCAAATTCTTATGTATTTACATATATAGCACCAATACTTTGCTTTTTACATTAATGCACCCAAATCTTTCATGTCATATCAGAAATACCCCATTCAAACTTCTAAAAAATGAAATACACCTTTTCATGCATAGAAATGGTGGTATGTATTTAAAAATTGAAGTTTAGGTGTAAGACATGTAAATGCATAAGAATTGAGCGATATGCATGTAAATCTTCCTTCAATGCTCAGGATTTTTCACAATGTTAGCTGAGTTGATTATTGTCACTTTAGTAAGTTTTCTGCTCCATTACTATATCTATTATATTATTTGTATCTAATATTTCTTTCCAATATAATGGAAGTAAAATACACTCTGATTAAAATTCTAAATCATTATTTTTCTAGTAGATGTCAGAGCAATTCAACCAGGAGATGTCTTTGTCTGGTAAAATTCCTTCTGGCTTGTTCAATGCTATGTTTGATTATCGGGGCTGCTGGAAAAAGGATGCATCGTCAACAAAATGGCTCTGTTTTGATGGTTGGTTCATAACTCTCTATAGTATCGAGTTGGAAAGATCGAATTTAATGTTGCTTGAACGAGTGAAAAATGATGTTCCGACTTCCTGGGATCCTGCTGCATTGGCAGAGTAAATTCTCAACTGAGCACGCTTTTAAGATCATATTTTTGCTAGTTGGAAGTTGCATTCAATATTTATTTACTTGGATTGCTTCATGAAAATTATTTGTGTGACTTAAATTCTATTAAATTTTCAACAAGCTTTTCATATTTCATTTTTTTGTGACATGGGAATTTGGATTCAGAAGTCTTTTGGAGCTTGTAGGTTAATGAGGCTTCATGTAAACTTTTAGGGTTTTATGAGAGCATTGGATTTTTTGTAAGATATCAAGAGTTCGAGACCAGTTTTTCATGAAGACTTGGGTCTATTTGACATCATTTTTTTTTATTTTTAAAGTTTTTGCTTTTATTTTTAAAAACAGTTGAATGAGAGAATTTGTAAAATTTTTGCTTTTATTTTTAAAAACAGTTGAATGAGAGAATAAAACATGTTTTATAGTTTTATTTATTGTTTGATTAACTCGTCAAATCATTTTTATGAATGCTCCAAACAACTTTGAGATTTTTTTAAATTATTTTCAGAATACTTTCTTGTCCCATTTTGTCACCAAGCTTTTAATTTTAATTATTTTAAAAAAATTAGTCCCAAATAGCTCCTTAGGGTTTTCCAATAAAAATATCTTTATGTATGCTTGTAAGATTAAGGGTTTCTTGAAGAACTAGGGCTTAAACAGGAAGCATTCAAGAAACCATGAAGCTGTATAATGAAGAACAAGTTAAGATTTTTATCAATTAATGGAGTGATCAAAACCTTAAATTTTTTCCCATGCAAGCCTTGTCTTGTTAGATTGGAGACAATAAATTGATGGATGCTTATTAAACCTAAACTGAGCCTTCTCAAGGAATTGAGCCAAGGAAATGTGGGAGCTGTGTGATGGGTCTGGCAATGCGTGAATCTCTAATTAGAGAGAGAGAGCACAAAATAACAACGTTAGAGTGAGAGTGCAAGAGAGTTTCTTGTTGCGAGAATAGTTGGGGATAGAAGGTCTGGACTAAGCAAGGGAATAAAAACATTCTTATTAGGTTTAGTTCGCAAACACATCTTACTTGCATCTTAAATAAGATAATTAATCAGAACCCAATGAAAATAATTCAAAATAATCCATAAATTAAGGTTGGAAAGAAAAACTAATAGGATGTTGCTACAATTTTGGTGAAAGTGCTTGTGATCTTCTAGAAGGTTTTAGAAGTTTCTTCTAGATTGTTCTATTACTTTTTTGAACTTTAATAATTCTTTCATTCAATGCATAGTCAAATCATAATTTGAATTATATAAAGTGGTCTAATCTTAGTTAGGTTGGTAATGCATACTCTAATTTTTGTTAACGTAAAGTTTAGCCCTGATGAAAAAAAAAAAAACAAAACTAACTCTTTTTTTTTTAATCTTGAGAAAACTTATTATTGGTCATGATAATTGACTCGGTACGCCTTAAAAAATATTTATTAAAGTTAAGGATAGATATAATGAGACCTTTTATAATGTTAGAAATGATTGTGGAGTGATGAAAGATTTCTTAAAAATAATATAGTTCAGTAAAGGATCAGCATTGTATCCATATGCATTTTTATTGATCTTGGAGATGCTCATACATGATATTTAAAATAATATGGTTTAACCTTGATGTCTGTTATTTGAAAAACGCTTTGTTTTACTAGATATGATTTCTACTAAGATAAATGAAAAATTAGAACGATGGAAGAAATATGTGGATGATAAGCAGCTTATGATTATTAGAATAAAGATTGAGTTGCAAAACTTATGAGTATTTGCTTTTAATTTTTGAAGATAAAGTGGTATGAAGATGTAATAAGCTCTACATAATTTTGATCTACCATAATAAAAAAAATAGGACACAGTTGAATTAATTTTTATGGTTAAAGGTTAGTTATCATGGATGTGTTGATCACTAATTGCAGAGAAAGATAGAGAGGAATAACACAATAATAATACGAGAGAGAGTGTCTATGAGAATGGCAGGAGAGAGAACGTATCAAACTAATACTAGTTAAGACAGATGCTGCTACAATTTTGCTGAAAGTGCTTGTGATTTTCTGTAAGGGTTTAGAAATTTCTTCTATCTTGTTCTATTACTTAGAACTTTAATTATTCTTTCATTCATTGCAAAATCAAATTATTACCTGCTTGAAATAAAGAGTTAGGTTTAATCAGACTTAAATTAGGAATGCTAACCATAGTTTAAATTTATATGAAGTTTAGCCTTGAACGAAATAAATACAAAACCAACTTTTTTATTTAAATTTTTAGAAAGCTAATTATTGGCATGATTATTGACTTGATATGCATTAAAAAAAAAATCTTCCTTGAAGTTGTTAAAGATAGATATGAAGTGACCTTACATAGCATTAGGAGTGATTGTTGAGTGATGAAAGGTTTCTAAAAATAATAGTTTGATTAAAGATCAACATGATGTCCATGTGTTTTTTATTGATTATGAAGATGCTTATAAAGGACATTCAAAATAATATGAGTTGGCCTAGATTTATGATTATTAGAATAAAGCTTGAGCTACCCAAATTTATAATTATCAATTATAATTATTTTGAGATGAAGTGATATGAAGATTTAATGTGCTTCAAGTATATTTTGATCAGGTAATATCAAATAATGAGTTTATAGTTTGTTTAACCATTAGTTTGTTTAACTTTTATGGTTAAATGTTAGTTAAGATGTAAAATACCGGAATTTGATGTGATAGGAGAATATCATGAAGACATAACAAATAAAATTTATAAAACTACAATTATATCCACATTGCCATTCAAATTTGAGTATTTGTTAGTTAATAAATTACTGATAAACATCTTCAATTTGGTCAAAATGAGAATATTAACTTGGATTTCTGGTAAAACTACAAATACCCTAAACATATTTGCATTAAACGGAGACAATACCTGAAATATTAATCTACAGAAATACAATACGGTTAGGAGGAATAATTATGATGATGATGATGAAAATATAGTTTCAATTTTCTGAAAACTTAATTTGTTAGCAAAAGATGCATGTTATAACGTGTAACATAGTTTTGTGATGCATTTATAGTCCATTTACCTGAAGTTCAAATTAAACAATAATCCACATTCTAGTTGTACTGATATGAACATGTTTATTTATGTTTTTTGTGTTTGCATATTTTGTTAATTAATTATTGTGCTAAATCTTTCAAGGACATGTTCTTCAAGCTTATGACATGAATATGCACTAAATAGACAAGCACAATCTTTCATAAAGCTTAGTATTATAAAATAATTTTAATTATTAGATTAAATTTAATTGAGCATATAAAATATTTTGTAGTTATCCTTATGTAGATTATTACTCCATGCAATTTTTTGGTAGCACAGGAGTACGTGTTTTTTATTTACACTTATTACGTACATAAATTAACTTGAATTGTTTAGGGTTTGAACAAGCACAAGTTCATTTGAAACCAAGGCTAGGTTTTTCATGTTTGGTTGGATATCAAATAAAGCTGAAATAGAGCTGGCTTTATTTCACTCAAGTTTGACACGTGGACAAATTGAACAAAACATAAATTCTGAGAGAAGAAATTTTCTATTTCTTTCTAGATTAGATTTTTTTAGCTAAACCACATCTGATATTTAGAGCGGAACCACATTTGATATTTAGAGCAGACTAAAGATGGAATATACAAAATTTTATTTTTCACATTTATACTGCCCAAATCTTTCATATCACATAAAAAAATACCGCCATTTTAAATTTTAAAAGTGAAATATATCATTTCATCCGTAGGGTATGTATGTGAAAATTGAAGTTTAGGGGTTAGATATGTAAATATATGGGAACTGAATGGTATGTATCTAACTATTCCAAAAAGAAAAAAAAAAAGTACAACCCAAATTGCCGCCCATCGATGACAATAACTGGAACCAACCAATGCAGAAGTTGGCAATAGCTGTAGGTGGTAATCCAACCTATATGATTTCAGCAACAGGGCAAGTAGGGAAACTTCTAGCTGTGCTTAGGACAATGGTGATAATTTGAAGACAATTGTAGCAATTTGAGTTCTAGCGTAGTTCTAGGAGAAGGAAAGACCGGCCTTTAGAATTAACGGAATTTACATACATTACACACAATTCTTTTGTATTTACATATCTACATATCTAACACCTTTTTGTATTTACATATCTAACACCTAAACTTTCATATTTACATTTATAACAATTTGGTGTTATAAACATATGCATAAAAAGATGTATTACACTTTTCAAAAGTAAGTAATAGTGATATTTTTGATGTTATGTTAAAGAATTAGAGGCTATGTTTGTTAATATAGAAGTTTAGGTGTTAGATATGTAAATACATAAGAACTGTGCGTTATGGAAGTAAATACCCCTAGAATTAAATATTCTCCACATTCCCAACAATTATGATGGATGAAAATGAGAGAGCTTCTCTCAGCTATTGGTTGAGGTGTTTGCTGCCCTTAGTAGGAATGATAAACAGCAAATAGATTGAAAACCATATTTGTCTATTTTAAAATGCAGTTTTTGTTATGTTATTGTAGCATTGAGACAATAATTTACTTGAATAAAGATGCATTTAATAATTCCAAAATTTTGTTATTTTGTCTTTGTTTGTAGGTTTATTGATAAATATGGCACTCATATTATTTTTGGGGTAAAGATGGGCGGCAAGGATGTAATTCATATTAAGCAGCTGGAGGAGTCTGTTCTTCAACAAAATGAAGTGCAAAATTTATTGAAGAAGTTAGCTGATGAGAAATTTGCTGAAGAGTCCCATATAAGTGACGAATTATCAAGCAGAAAAGAGGTATGCTTTACACATTTAGATTGAATTTAGAGTTTAACAGAAAATATAATTGAGCTATAACTCGCACATGATCAAATTTATACACTAGATAGCAACTTAACCTGGCATTCGCTGCACTCTTTCATGCATCATGCTTGACATTATTCCTTAGATATTTTATGGTAGAATTCAATTGAAAAAAAATTGGATGCCTCAGTTTTTTTTAAAAAATATGATTTGTTGACCAAACATGTTCTGATTTTTTAAGAAATTAAATTTCCTTAGTCAAAGATGTTTGTCTTGTTTTTAATATTAATAGAATGATACAGTATCAATTATTTAAATTATAACATGTACATTGATGATAAATAAAAAAATGTTGCTTTTCCTTAATTAGGGGTATTTGAGTGAAGGTGAGTTATGTTCCATAATAAAATTTAGGGGCATTTGCATACAGACCACACAATTCATATATATTTCATAGTAGCACCTAAACTTTATATTTACATGCATAACACTCAAATCTTTCACATTACATAAAAAAAATACCACTCTTGCTTACTTTTTGAAAGTGAAGTACAGATTTTCATCTATAGTTCTATAACACCTAAGTTTATGAATTTAGATATCTTGACGAATGCCATGCAAAAAGTTGTATCTGAGTATTGTTACATGAACCTACTGTTCAATGTAGCTGGTTGATCCTTGGTTAAGCCAATTTAATAGGTTTGCTCAAACCTAATCTGGCCATTGTGTCTGGTCCGGTTGAGTTGGTTCAAAATTGCTTATTTCTAGAAATCAAGTTGTCCCTATTCTTTTTTTTTAAGCTTTTCAGGATCCTATTAATTAAATTCAAGGTTAATAATGTAATCCATTAGCTTGATTCGATGACCGAAGTGTGAATGACTGAGAGACTTAGTTTTTTTATCTACAAGCCTGATAAAACATAGGGGCATTTACATACATACCCCCAAATTCCAATATTTTGACATATCTAACGTCTAAACTTTACCTTTTACATTACTACCACTCAAATCTTTCATATCACATAAAAAAATACCACTATTTTAATTTTTAAAAAGTGAAATGCACTTTTTCATGTATAGGTAAGGCACTTATGTTAAAATTGAATTTTAGGTGTAAGATGTGTAAGACCATATGGAATTGAGTTGTTTGTATGTAAATCTTCATTAAATATATAAATAATGAGCACTTAACTTCTTCACGAGAGAAATTAGCTCATAAAATAGAATACAGATGGTTAGTCTACTAAGTATAATATTTGTACTTATCAAAGAAAAACATGGGGATTCTCAATAATCAGACTTTTCCCCCTTTTAAATGCTTTTTGAAGACTGCAATAACTTATTTACCAACACTAGTCAATTTTATTTTTGATTGAGAAGTTCTCACGAATAATTTGGATTGTGCGCAGCATCACTAAAATAATTTTTTCTAATTTCAGAACAACGAGTTGGTGTATCTGGAACGAAATGCTGCTTTGTTCAACTCATTGAGGTCGACTGTTCTATCTCACTCGAAGAAAGACGTAAGATTTTTATGTGTTAATTTGTTTCTCATGATGCTCTGCATGTGAAGAATATTGATAATGTTTTGTAAAAATTCCGGACTTTTTGCAGGACATAGTTAGCATTCAGGTTAGAAGAGGAGGAATCAACACTAATCAAAGCCATAGCCAGTGGCTTTCAACCATTTCAGATGCCCCCGATGTGATATCCATGTCTTTTATTCCAATTGTGTCTCTGTTAAATGGTGTTCGTGGCAGTGGATTCTTAACACATGCTATAAACTTGTATCTTCGTCGTAAGTTTGTTTTTCGGGTTATTTTTTTAGTCGAAATTTAAATTATGCTAGTAAAATATCACCTTTTGATAGGAGGTTATAGATATATTTTTGTTAAGAGAAAGTGTCAAAATGGTGCCAATTTTTTGTCGGGAGTCATTTGAGTCTCAGAGTCTATAAAAGTGTCAAATTAGCCAACTCTTTAAATTGGGACAACTAATTAATTCCCCGTCCCAATAAAAATTCAGAGGATTATTTTGGCACTTTTCTCTAAGAACTACGACCATTAATTCCCCGTCCCAATAAAAATTCAGGGGATTATTTTGGCACTTTTCTCTAAGAACTACGACCTTTTTAACTTTTAAAAATTGAAACACCTTCTCATGCACAGGTAAATTGGTATGTATGTAAAAATTGAAGTTTAGGTGATGCCGTAGATTTGAATGCTATGTATGTAAATATTCCTTTATTTTGCTGATCAATTTTTATTATGAAGTGATGAAATTATGTCCTCAATCTTGTTGTTCAGATAAGCCACCTATTGAGGAACTCGCTCAGTTTTTGGAGTTCCAATTGCCACGTCAATGGGCTCCAGCTTTTGGCGAGCTTCCTCTTGGTCCTCAGCATAGGAAGCGTACTCTACCATCCCTTCAGTTTACTTTCTTGGGTCCCAAACTTCATGTTAATAATATCCAGGTATTTCTAAGTTTCTTAAATCTCCTAAATCTTCTGAAAATTTCAGCAATTTTGGGAACAAAACTTCAGTTCAAATTTGGAAGATTTACATGCATACGACTCAATTCCTATGTACTTGCATTTCTAATATATAAGGTTTAAATTTTACATATGTACCACTTTATCTACTTGCATTTCTAATATGTAAGGTTTAAATTTTACATATGTACCACTTTATCTATGCATGAAAAGGTGTGTTTTGCTTTTTAAAAGTTAAGATGATGGTAGTTTTGCTGTGATATGAAAGATTTAGGTGGTATTAATGTAAAACGTAAAATGTAAAATTTAGGTGTTAAATATGTAAATGCATAGGAATTGTGTGGTATGTATGTAAATGTGGTATGTATGATGTAAATGTCCCTTCAAATTTTAGTATACTATGCTACGAGTAATTTATATTGATAGTTGAAAAAAATAAGTTTGATCCAGTATTAGTGGAATGATTTTTGTGTCACTTTGTTTAATGTCTTCATTTTCTTTGGCTTTCTTTTGAGGGATATTACCGTGCATACAACTCATATCTTCCTATATTTAGATTTGCATGAATATTTTATTTTTTTTTGTATTTTTATATGATGCCCATGTTTTACCAAACAACAATGGGAAAACAATATTATTGTTGAATTCAAATATGAAATTACAACAAATATGACACACAACAGGCGACTAGGATGAATCCAAGGTAGTGGTGGTGACTGTTAGGGGCTTGGAAGTGTGGCGACAATAAAGTGCTGTAGAGCAGGTGGTAGGTACAGTAGGGAAATAGACTTTCTGTTCTGGGCGGCAACAATTAGGGAAGTGGGCTGGACAGCTCAGAAAACAGCAGGTACTTATTGTTCGAGGCGGCAACAAATAGGGAAGTGAGCTAGACTACAGGAAAATGGCATGGGCACGACTGTTATGGGCGGTTGCATTAAAGGAGGGCAACGGGGAGCGATGTGGAAGGGTAGGGGAATTATAATCACTACCTTGGGAGCGAGATACAGTTGGAGCACCACTCGGACCCTTGGATACAGCCCTAGAAGGAAAAATATCGATGGTTATGCTGAAGAAACACACCACAAAAACTCCCAACCTAAACATGACAAAGTAAATAAATAACCCTAGGATAAGTAGAAGTGGGTCTCTCTATTGAAAGGAAGTGGCAACCCCCTCTAAGAGATTCGGCTTGTCCCTCATAAGACCTGAAACAATTTGATCCAAGCGTCAGACGTGACTCCCACATTTGTCACCGGGAACACCTATGTCAATCTTCTGGGATTGGGGAAATTCCAATCTCATTCGTTGAAGCTACTCTCCTGTCTTAAGATGTCAAGTCGAATACTTTGAAGGTGGAGCTACTATAATTTCTTGGGATTATTGGGCTTTCGACTATCTTTCTAGAAGCATTCGGATCCCATTGTGGGATACACTATCCCACAACACACTCGAGAAGGGTTCTAGAACTGTGAGTAACCATCTTTATTTGCCAACCCTCAGTGGGTACCCGAAACTTTATGCCAACTCTAATCTATAGAGGACTCCAAAGGTAGCCCACAAAAGGCTAATCTCTCCCTGAAGTGAAGACAAAATGAAACTCCCCTAACAGTGGCAGTCATGGCGGTAATCTATCGGTTTTGATATCCTGAAACTCTTTATAGTGGCTGATCTTTGTCTGTTATCGACTCTTTTGTCTCGCTACCCTTTATCATCATCAAAACTGATCCCACTGACATCTCTTCATTGCAAGAGTGCCTACAATCTCAGACTCCGCAGAAGTAAGACTTTGCACTTTCCATACTTTGTGTAGTAGGTTTTCTTGAACACTTCATGCTGAGTTCTATGATCAAACGACCATGGAATTCCTAACAGAATGTGGCAGACATCCTTGGGCGCAACCTCACACCACACTTCATTCTGCAGTTGGTTCTCAATAAAAAATTTCACTAGACATCTTCTATTAATGTTGACCCTGTTCTCCTTATTTTACCAAGTCTACTACCTTCATCGATGATAAGACTGCATCTTTCTCATTATAGTGCAATGAGTGTGAAAGATGTGGCGAAGCCATTATTACTATTCTCTCGTAGCCTCAGTCTGAAGGACCCGTCGAACCACAAGAATCTCGCCCTCATCCGCTAGAAGTTGGGACTTCTCTACCTGCTCTTCAGATACCTCCTCCGCGCTTGCCTCCTCCACTGCTTCTCCTCACTGAAGGAAATAAGATATACTTGTAGTGCAACTGGAGTTAATGTGCCCATGTGCATGAATCCTGAAGCATTTACTAGCTGGAGCTATGTTGGGTGTGCTACTGTTCTCAGGCTTCCCTCTCTGATCAGCTCTGTCATTCTTTTGATTCATCTTCTCAACTCCCCCCTCATTTGTGGGTGGTTGTCTAAATGGAGTTGGATGCTTGCTCTGCTTATGATGTCTCTTCACCTTTAGTGCTAAGTTCTAAACATCACCTAATTATGAATAAGGTTGTAGCTGGACAACGTTGTCGTTGGAGGGCTTTAAGCCTCTCAGGTATCCAACTATAGTTTGCTCTATCAACTCACATTTCAGCTTAAGCTGCCCAATTTTTTTCGTGAACTCATCCACTGATAACTCCTCTTGATATAAGTGATGTGGCCTGAAGAACATGTCCTAGCAGTAGTTTGTGGGTAGATACTTCCTCTGCATATTTATCTTTTCTCAAGTAGTGATGTTGTTGCAACCTCTATCTCTCTTGAGAATCTCCTACTACAAAGAGATACTCTTCTTTATCTTTATGGCAACAAGCTGCACTCTCTACCAGTTTGCACGTCCTTGTGTTCAAAGATCCTATTGACGGTCTACAACCACTCAATGAAGTCATTTGGATTTATTCTCCTCTCGAAATTCAGTAGATCTACCTTCACTCCTAGGTCTCTTTGCCCTCCAACTGTCACTTCATCCCTCGGCCTCCTCTGATACTGAATCCCAAAGTGTTGTTGCCTATCTTTCTCTTCAATAGAATCATCCCTGAGGAAGGGATTCAAATTTTTCTCCCTCTCGAATGTCGTTATCACGATCAAAGGTGACTTCTCCCTAGGTCTTTTCTTCAATTTCAACAAGCCTTTGTTGAATCAGCAGAGTTCCAACTTGCACCCTTTTCTTGGTAATATTTTGAACGGTGTCTGACACTTGTCTCCTTGGTAGCATAGTTAGAGTTTATGTTTAGAGGGGGTGAGATAGGTGTAAAGGGGTGGTTTAGAGTGAGAAAAAAATTTTTTAGGGCTAATTTTGGTAATCTTGGGATTAGACTAGCGTTAGGCTAGCTCTAATGTCAAATGATACCGGTGTTTAACCACAGATGATGAGAAAACAATATTATTGCTGAATGCATATATGAAATTATAACCAAATAAATGGAAAAAGGATATTACAAAAAACACAACACACAACATGCAACGCGCAACTAGAATGAATACAAGGTGGCGGCGATGGCTATAAGGGGCTTGAAAGGGCGGCGCAAGATAGGGAAGTGGAGAAGGTGGTGGGTTCAACAGAGAAACATCAACAACTTGAGTAGCAAGTAGGGAGGTGGGCTGGACAACAATTGGACAACAGGAATACAGTAGATACTATCTATCCGAGGCGACAGAAGGTATGGAAGTGGGTTGGATTGCAGGAAAACAACAGGTGCGCTGCTGCAGCAAGGGAGGGCAACAAGGAGCAATGTGGGAAGGATGAGGAAGGGAAGTGTAGGGGAAAGTGAATCACCAACTCGGGAGTGAGGTACGGTTGAAGCACTTCTCGGACTCTTGGAACAACCCTAGAAGAGAAAATGGAGACGTCAACGGCTGTCTCGAACAAACACGATAAAATCTCCCAACCTAAACACCAACAAGCAAATAAATAACCTTATGATAACTAGGAGTGGGTTCTTCTATTGAAAGGAGGTGGCAGCCCCCTCTGAAAGTCTCGACCAGACCCTTAAAAAACCTGGAACCGTTCGGTTCCGGCTTTAAACGCGACTCCCGTGCCCATCACACACCACGTCTGCTTCCTACCCCCTACTCCCTCGTCAATGTATCTAACACTTAAACTCTTATATTTACTTATCACCCAAAATTTTAACATAACGTAGAAAATATTACGAGAACAACAATAAGAAACCTTTATCCCACACTTTATAGCTCTCAAGCCCCGAATACGAAATATGAAGGGTTATGTTAGGTAGGCGACATTCAATAAAAAATTTTTGTCGAAAAATCATGGCATAGAAAATTTACTAATCATACATTATTATTATTATTTTTAAAGTAAAACAGATCTTTTCTTGCACATATCTTGATTCGATTATGAGATTAAATCGACACATGCGCGCACGGACACACACACAGTCAGGGTACGGGTAAGTGAAGAAGAGACGCACACACAGTCAGGGCAGGGGTAAGTGAAGAAGACGCGCGCACACACATACACAAAACATATCCTCTGTCAGAGTAGGCGTAAGTGAAGAAGATGGCACATTATCAACACCAGCACATCTCAGTTGCAATACATTAAACACCGGGTGAAGTGTCGATGAAGGTGGCAATTTTAAACGATAAGCCATCTTACCAATGCACTCCATGATCTCATAAGGGCTGAAATAACATGGGAAGAGAACATCTCTTTTATGTTCGTTAGCTTGTTTCTTCATAAGTTGTTGCGCTTTTAATAAGCATCTTTTCAATTCCACTAGCATCTAGTTCCTCTCTTCTAAGTAGTGGTCCATAAGAGACACTAGTGTAGTACTGCGTCTATAATACGCCAATTGAGTTGGATTGCAACCATACAAGATTTTAGGAGTGGTCTGAGAAGCTTTATGATACGATGTGTTGTAATAATACTTTGCCTTGGATAGTCATTTAGCGCATTGCTTGGGTGCGTCAAATACAAAGCAACACAAATTCATTTTCACGCTTTGATTAACAACTAACTATCCATCAGCTTGCAGGTGATATGCAATGCTTTTCTTCATTATGGTTCCTTGCATTCTAAACGACTCCCTCCAAAAGTGACTTAAGAAGACCTTGTCTCAATTTGACACTATTGGTTATGGGATCCCATGCAAACGGACAAACTCTCGGATGAAAACGACTGTGATAGAAACATTAGTGTAGAGATGATGTTGAGGTATAAAGTGTGCATTCTTGTTCAACCTGTCCACCACCACTAAGATGACTGTAAATCCTATTTATCGAGATATGCCTTCAATGAAATACATCGTCACTTCCCCCCATACTTTCTCCGGTAATGCTAGAGGTTGTAGCAACCTTCCAGGCGCTAGCGTCATGTACTTGTGTCATTAGCATACATCACACATTGAGATCATTCTGCACATCCTTTCTCATTCCTACCCAATACACTTATACTATTATTCTCTAGTATGTTTTGAACATGATGAATGTTCATCGATAGCGCTACCTTGAAACTTCTGTAGTAACTTCGGAATATGCCTTGAAGTATAAAGTGTGCATTCTTGTTCAACATGTCCACCACCCCTAAGATGACTGTAGATCCTATTGATCGAGATATGCCTTCAATGAAATACATCAGCACTTTCTCCCATACTTTCTCCGGTAATGCTAGAGGTTTTAACAACCTTCTAGGCACTAGCGTCATGTACTTGTGTTGTTAGCACACATCACACATTGAGATCATCCTGCACATCCTTTCTCATTCCCATCCAATACAATTATACTGTTTTTCTCTGGTATGTTTTGAACATGATGAATGCTCATCGATAGCGCTACCTTGAAACTTCTGTAGTAACTTCGGAATATGCCTTGAATTTTGGGGTAGTACATAGCGCCCCCAGTATAGCAAACATTGGCCATTCTCGCCATTCAATAAGGCTGATCGGATTTTGCCCAATTTCTCATTTGTTTCACTCTCTTGTCCCAGGACATCTCAATCTAAAGATCAAAGGGACTGACAATGCCAACATTTGAGGTTTCTCCATCCGATGTGATAGGGTATCAACGACCTAATTCTCTAATCCTGGTTGATATTGAATCTCAAAGTCATACTCAAATAACTTAGATGACCATCTCTGATGCTCCTCAGTCACCATCTATTGTTCTGACTGAAATTTGAGATTGCCCCAATAAATATGATCACCATTTTTGAATCGCCAACACAGATGTCATAAGCTTCCGCTCATAAATTGACTTGAGTCGGGAGCTTGCAGTCAACACTTTTTGATTGAAATAAGCGATGGGTTGATGACATTACATGAGAATTTTGCTTAAGCCATAGCCTGAAGAATTCGTCTCTACAATGAAAGGTTGGCTGAAGTCTAGTAATGCCAACACAAGTAAGCTCGTTGTAGCCTTCATTTACTCCTCAAACGCCTGGGTCGCCTCTTCTCCCCCATTGAAAATTTTTCTTCTTTGATTGCTCCGTCAATAGCTATGCAATCTAGCCGCAACTCTTCATGAACTTTCCATAATGTCCTGCAAGTCCCATAATTCTCTCAACTCCTTCAAGGTCATAGGTAGTGGTTAATCCAACATAGTCGCACTTTCAATTGGTTTGCCAACACCCTTCAATCGTACCACATGTCCTATGTACTCCACATTCAACTATACAAACAAACATTTCTTCAAGTGATCAAGGTGTTCTTCTAAGAAACAGTTGTACACTAGGATATTGTTAAAGAATACCAAACAAACCTGTGGAGGGACGGTTGAAACATGTTTGTTTATCAGTGATTGAAATGTAGTTGGGGTGTTGGTGAGCCCGAATTACATAACAAAAAATTCGTAGTAAACTCCATTGGTTCAAAAATTAGTCTTGTGCACATATGCTGACCACATTCAGATTTGATGATATCTTGACTTCAACTAAATCTTGGAAAATATTAAAGCCCCAAACTTGTCCAGAAGCTCATCAATCACTAGAAAGGAAAATTTGTCAGATAATGTTTTCCTTATTCATTACCCGAAAATTCACACAGAAATGTCAATTCCCATCCTTCTTCACTAGCAAGATCGGGCTAGAGAAGGGGCTGGCACTAGGCAACAGGATTCCTACCACCTAATATTTCTCGGATTAATCTCTCGATCTCATTCTTCTACACCTGGGGCAAACAATATAGGCACACTGATGAGAGGAACCCCTGAACTCAGGATTATCACATGCTCATGTTCTCTCCGACGAGTTAATCCGAGTGGTAACTGGAATACTATTGAAAACTATTGTAAAAGTTGTTGAACATGTGTCGAAATCTCTACCAACTTTGTATATTGTACCTCTTCCATGCTATGCAATTCAATAAAAATTCTTAACCCTGCGTTCTGAATTGCTCTAACCATGGTCTTAAGTGTCACTAATGTCTTGCATAGACTCGAGTCACTGCAATGCACTAACCTCTTGTCTCCCTTCTGAAATTTCGTTCTGAATTGCTCTAACCATGGTCTTCAGTGTCACTAATGTCTTGCATCACTACAATGCACTAACCTCTTGTCTCCCTTCTGAAATTTCATTATCATGAGTTTCTAATTCATCTTCATCTTCCATAAGAATTACAATCATTTCATGCTCAATATTACATCAGTGTTCCCTAAATTCAATGGAAGGAAATCCTCTCAACTTTTGGATATTTTGCAATGTCAAAATCATCTCGTTACAAATTTCTCAGCTCTTTTGTACTTGTCTCGTCCCCATTAGATGTTCACAAAGTTTCATAGTGTGGTTTAGTGTGAACTCCATCGCCGAGTTCAAAGAGACTTCTGCCACATCCACGTGAGGGTGTTCCTCGTCCTCCACTACATCCTCTATTTTTTCCTCCACTGCCTCCTCCTCATCACACACTAAGAGAACCTATAATGCCTGATCCTTGCAATGTTTCTTGGAGCAAGCTTCTCATCATATCAGAAAATAACCCCTCAGCTTGCTTTTCTTGAATCTCTTTCACTGGAAGGCCTCTGAATGTCACCCCGGTTATGGCCCATTATTCATGTTCCGTGAAGCCTCATTCTTGAATCCCACTATTTGCACTTTGTATCATCATGACCATAGCATTTCGGTATGACACTTCAATTGTGTTGCTCCTAGTTACCCATTCCATTGTATTTTTTCTTCGACCAACTTTGCTAATTACATAGTTTATCTCAATCCATTGATCTTAGCAGACGAAGTGCTATTCGAATATCTGGTTTCAACGCTCTCATGATATTTTCTTCCAACACTTCTTCCGATATCCCTCTCAAATGACCGGATAATAACTTAAATTTCTCTCCATATTCCATGACAAACCCTTTTTGGAGGAGTGCAAAAAACTACTCGTATAAATCCCCTTCTCGCATGGTTTTGAAACGCTCCAACAATCGGTCCTTGAATTCCTCCCATATTCTAGTTGTCTGGCTTTGTTCCCTTCATTAATACCGAGCTAGAGCTGTCCCTTCCAAACATAGGCTACCACTATTAATTTTTCTTCTTCTATCAGTTCGTTAACAACGAAGTATCTTTCCACGTGATAAACCCACCCATAGGTATCCACTCCTTCAATGATCAGTATTTTCAACTTCCAGATGCACAAGTCTTATCCCTAGTATTTATGTCCAAAGCTCATTCTACCCATGAAGCGGGGGTTGGGCTCCCTCTCGCGACGCCTATTGATTTCCCTTCTTCTATAAGTTTTACTCGCCTTATAATAATTTTAC
>NW_018164763.1:128792-140857 GCF_001263595.1 Phalaenopsis equestris | reverse complement strand
TTAGGTATTAGATATGTAAATACATCGGAATTGGGCGGTATTTATGTAAATGGTCCATCATTTCATCCCACAATCTTTTCAATGCAGATGATGCAGTTCATAGTTGGAACCATGCAACCTTTTCAAGCTTCTGAATTTAACTTTTGATGAGCCATTTTCATTCTTAAACTTCTCACAGGTAGATTCAGGGAGACGACCGGTGACCGGAATCCGTCTCTACCTTGAAGGCCGACGGAACGACCGTTTAGCAATTCATCTCCAACACCTCTCTGCCCTCCCCACCATCTTCAAACTCTATGATGATGAAGTTCACGTGACCGAGGATCTTCACACGAACCAAAGAGCCTATTTTGAACCAATCAGGTGGGCTCTTCTCTCTCATATCTGCACCGCTCCGGTTCAGTATAGCGGCGCTCACTTAGACGAATCGGCCTCCATCGTCACCAAAGCCTGGCTCGAGGTGAAGGAGATGGGCTTCAGGAGAGTGCTCTTTCTTCGTCTCGGCTTCTCCCACGTCGCTTCGATGAGACTTCGCCGTTCTGAATGGGACGGCCCGAGCAGCATCTCGAGGAAATCAGGTTCGATCTCAGCTTTTATCAGCTCAAGGTTTAGCATGGGGATCTTACCGACCCCGAAGCCAAAGGTTGAAGTGAACTCTGCCGTCTTTCCCGGCGGGCCGCCAACGCCGGTCAGAGTTCCGAAACTCGCCCGGTTTGTCGACACATCTGAGATATCTAGAGGCCCAGACGATCTTCCGGGTTATTGGGTGGTGAGTGGTGCTAAGTTGTGTGTGGAGGGTGGGAAGATCTCTCTAAAGGTTAAATATTCGCTCTTGGTATTTATACGCGACGATGACTTATAATCCGTCTTGACGGCGACAACCAAAAGCTTCCGATCACGTGTCCTTGAAATTTCAATTGGGCATTAACATGCACACCACACAATTCTTATGTATATGCACTTCTCACAACTAAACTTTCATATTTACACACCTTATGCTAGAATCCTAAACAAATACACATTTTCTTGCATAAATTTAAAGCACCAACATGCTATGTATGTAAATATGAAAGTTTAGATGTGTGATATGTAAATGTGTTTCAAGTGTTGTGTGTTATGTATGTAAATATCCCAACTTCAATTTGCAATCAAAGGCGCGATAAAAGTTGGCCTTTTGAGCAAGTGATTCGATGCGATCGAACTGGTTAGGGTCGGGTTAGATTGACTTGTTTTTGTGAATCATACAGCTCATAGGTAAAAAAAAACTCTTTTTGTTTTGAAAGACTTACATACACGCCACTCAATTCCTATGTATTTACATATGTAACACTCAAAACTTCAATTTTTACCTGCATGTCACTTTATCCATGCAATGAAAAAGGTGTATTTCTGTTTTCAAATTAAAATGGTGGTGTTTTTATGTGACATGAAAGATTTGGGTGGTATAAATGTTAAAAAAAAAAAAAACCCAATGTTTGGTTGTTAGGTATGTAAATACATAGGAATCAGGTGGTATGTATGTAAATGCCCCTAAATCTTTATCGATCGAGGTCTAATGTAGATGGCGTGTTAATTTAATCCTTGTTAAATTAAGTATTCATCGACCTTAACTACGGAATTTTGTTGTGCTTTATATTAATTTCGTCATTGTATATAGATTAGTGGGAATCGTATGGGTCATTTATTACACATATTTATGACATACTTTACTGCCAAGCAATTCTTACGTATTTACATTTCTTCACACCTAATTTTTTATATTTAGCATTTTAGTGTTTTAAATAGGGGTGTAAACGAGCTGAACATGAGCGAGCCAGACTTAGCTCGTGTTCGGCATTTGCTTGGCGAGCCGAACACGAGTTGTTCACAAACAAAAAGTCGTTTTGACAACCCTAATCACGTAGCCATAAGATGTTAAGGATTGGGGCAATGTTTAAAGTATCATTTGAGTCTAATTTAATCATTTTTATTCTATTTTCTCAATTTAATTAATTATAAATCTCTGTAGACCTGTAGTCAATTAATTTTTTTTAAAAATGCTACTCATCAAAGATATATATATAATTGATTAGTAGTATTTTGAGCCAAAACGAGCCGAACACAAATTGTTCGTGTTCGTGTTCGGCTCGTTAGCTTTAGCGAACGAGCTGAACACGAGTTGTCGTGAACAAAAAGCAAGCCTAGTTTTAATCACATGGATGAAAGTGTGTATCTGATGTTTAAAAATTGGTAATAATATTATTTTTAATGTAATTAAATTTTTGGGTGGTGTGTAAATATGAAAATTTAGGGGTGATATGTAAATAGGTAAGAATTGTGTGCAACATATGCAAATTCCCTTTTTATGCATGTTTGGCTAATTAACTTGCCAAGCTGGAGCTTTCATGAACATAAAATTAATTTGGAATTTATATTTAAAGTATATTATCATGTGTATTTGTTTATAGATGTATATAGAAGTTTAATCAAATTAGCATTTAAGTAATTTAATTTCATGATTTTTTTAATAAATTATGATTTATTATTATGTTGTTCAGAGAGTAGGATTGCGTTGTGGCCCAAGATAAAAGGTTTTGGTTTATGCCTTGGAAAAAGATGCCTCCTAAAGCAAGAGAAAAATTTTCATACATACGCTGCGCTGTGTTCGTCATAAAGGTTATTCAGAGAGTATCGGGGGTTATATTCACGTTATACACTCTCTAGCCTACATGTACCATACAAATATATGAAAACAGAAGCGCAGAACTTACTAGAAAATACAAGTTGGTTACATGTATGTTACAGGGGGTATAACGCTGATATAACCCCCAATACCCTTTGAATAACCTCTTTGATGTACGCAAATTGTTCTCGCAAAGCAAAGGGAAACTTCATGCACACATCTGTGTGTGTGTGTATATATATATATATATATATATCAAAGTGGGCTAAGACCAACTGAGGAGTGGACCCCCCTTCCAGTCTCATACATCTCACCATGTGATAATTCGAACAGCCCGTTAGAGCTGAGATTCAAACCCCAGACACAAGGGTCTTACACTGAAGCTGCCAACAACCAACCGTCAAGTATGGGTTAGACCCATGGGCATAAACACTAGTGTACCACCCCCATATAGCAAACAACTCGTCTATGAGTTTTGAAACCCAATCCAGAGTGGTCTTACACTGCCGAAATGAATGTTCTACCAATTGAGCTGGGACCTTATTATTATCAGATTTTCTTAAAAAAATTCACTATAAATTATTCAAATGGCCCCTATTTTGTCTTCAATTAACATTTTTAATACACATAAAAAATATTTTTAAAAAAATTATATTTTCATAACAATTCTCTGGTTACTTTTGCAAACAATGAATCCCACTTCATCATAAGATCATGCACCCAAATTTGAACTCATCTAAACATCTACACAGAATTGGTTAAATAAATAAATAAAGAGTCAGAAAAATAAAAATATATATAAAAAAAAAATTTAAAATTCGATTTTCATATATTTCAAAAAGCTAACGGAGGGTTAACGGCTGCCAAACCCCCGCAATGAGTGGGCCGAATTGAGAAATTTCCAACCCTAAAAATTATTACATCTCCCAATAATTCCTCCTCCGCCTGCAATTTCCAACTCAATCATCATCCTCTTCGCTGGCTCTCACGCCCCAAAAATCATTGCACAGTGAAAAATTAGCGTGGGCCCCACTTTAATAATAAAAAAAACAAAAAAAAAAAGATGTATTTTAGTAGACCTGATCGAACACTACTTGCAGTGTCCGCACGCAATAATTGCTCCCACTCAAATTATTAAAACTTATTTTCATTTATTTTAAAAAAAAAATGAAATATTTACATACGTACCACTTACCTCTTATGTATTTACATGTTACATTTTCTTAAAATAAAAAAAGCCAATTAAAATATCATTTTTATGTGATAGGAAAGAGTTGGTGGAATGAATATAAAAATGCAAATACATATAATTAATTGGTATGTATAATTGGGTAAATGCATTATTATTTGTTTAATGAATGATAATATTGGCAAAGCTTATCATGCCAGCATGATTGTGATGCTTGGATATGACATGGGGGCATATTTGTAGGGAGTCGTGCAATAAATTTTAAATATATATATATATATATTTTTTATTTTTTTTAATGCAATTTATAATAATGAAAATACAAATATTATGCAAAATATTAATTTGACATGCTTGTTATTCAATTTGTGGGTGGGTTACATGATGAGCAATAATGAGTTAAAGTTCATTTTTGATGTTTTGATTAACTAATCAAAGGAGTTTGAGGATATTTATAAATGACTTATGGTTAAATTAATGAGCTTGAATAATTTAGTGTTCAATTAATTTATGATGTAAACAATATTATTTAGTGCTCCTAAACATGCTTGTTTAAGAGGCTCGGTTAAGGCTCTTCGGTGTACATTTTTAGGTTAGAAGTCCAAGTTTAGCTCGAGACAAATTAAAACAAGTTGTTTTTTGGCCCAGCTTGATTTTTGTAGATTTGATGTCTTTAGTTTTTTTTTTTCTTTTTTTGAAGATTTCGCTGAGCAATATTGAAAAAGAAAAAAAGAGACATAACTAGAAACTCAATACAACACAACCACACACAGAGAAAAACCAACACAATAAGCAATCACTCATATACATAATAACAAACTTCAAACAATATAAAATAGATTTACAAAAAGGAATCTGCAGCCTCCACTCAAACATTTACTACATACCAAATCTCCAAGGTTAAAGAAAAAATTGGAACATCTCCTCAAAATAATTACTCACAAAACTACCAAACCACAGTATCTTCGAACAACAACTTCAAAAGAAGGCTCCCCAAACAAGAACATTTTCAGGCATCATTCTCTATATAAAAGTCCAACCATTCAAATGAACATCAACATCTTCTCGAATTAGCAACCATATAACCAACAATCAGTAATAATCCAAACAACATCCTATAAATAAAGCTCCAAATATCAAGAAAAAAAAGATCTTCTCAAATCAGCATCATGAGAACCTACAAAACCAATACGAGTAAAACAAGAGGCCCAAAAAATTACTATCAAATCTAAAAAGATCTGAAAAAGCAAAATAAACAAAAAAATCAAGAGAACCAAAATAAGCCAAATCCAAAAGCTCCAAAAAAAATAGAGGATAAAAAAAAATTAGAACCAAAGCTGAAAACATTATAGAAGATCCAAAACTAAAGAGAGCCAACACAAGTAGTAGCCTCAAACAAAATTAAATCACTGCAAAAGAAAAAAAACCATCGTAATAAA
The DNA here is from genome assembly GCF_001263595.1 of Phalaenopsis equestris. NCBI lineage: Eukaryota > Viridiplantae > Streptophyta > Magnoliopsida > Asparagales > Orchidaceae > Phalaenopsis > Phalaenopsis equestris. Next base: position 135,567 of record NW_018164763.1, on the reverse strand, counting down.
AAAAAATAAAAAGGAAGATATAAATATCTCAAACAAAATTAAATCACTGCAAAAGAAAAAAAAAAACCATCGTAATAAAAAAAAATAGAAAGGAATATATAAATAATAATAAAAGTAAGAGCTCTGCCAAACTCAGATCCATAAAAAAAGAAATCCATCCAGGTTCATTGAAAGCAAAGTCCCAATCAATTGTTCAAACAACAATTCTCTCAGGCAAACAGATCTGACAACTAGGTTAAGATGAAGTGCACAAAACCTCAAAAACCCACATACTAGATATCATAGAATAACTAAAACAAGTAACTCAAATACAATTTTAAACTTCATCAAATGGTTGAAATAGAATTCCATCCAAGTTTAATTAATCAAACAAAATAGATGGGTAAATCATGATAGATTATCAAGGAACGACAAAACTCAAAGTTATAACAAAGTGCCCATATACGTAAAACATGAGCAAAAATACAAACGCACAATACAACTCGAGATAAACTGATAAAATAAAAAAATTTGATACAAAATAAAAACATAGTCCCACATTAAAGAAGTGCCAATTCTCAAACAACACAAACAACTAAAGATTATAAAAATTTCTAATAAAATGAGGAATATTTTTTAAAATTTTTTATTCTTACTATTATTTATAATCACCCAGTGGGTATAATAAGTAAGATTATCTAAAGAGGAATAAGTATTTCTGAAAATTCTTGAATTTTTTTCCAATTAAATATGATAAGCGGCAAATTGCATAGCCAAAAGATGGAATCTTTTATGAATTTTGCAAGAAATATTATCAAAATGATATAAAACTTAAGAAATATTAGGAGCAATAAAGAAATTAACATAGGACACACTTATTTAAGAGAGATTGAGAAAAAGAACATTCAAAGAGAAGATGATCATGGGTCTCTAAATCACTGTTGCATAACACACAAGTATTATTAATATTCATTCCTCTAAGAGATAATATCACAAGTTTTCAAGCTATTTTGAATAATTTTACAAGCATAAAATGCATATTTAATAAACTAACATTTACTAATTAAACTTAAACTAATCAACACACGATATATGATCATGAAGAAAATTATAAACATTTTTATGAGAATAAGAGTTAATTTGATCCCAAAGACAAACATCACTAGTAATGATCATAATACAAGTAATTAAGTTTAAACAATAAATTGGAACATTACTAAAATTATGTAAATTCCAATTTTCATCAATGATAACATCTCTAAGAAGAGTAGTTAAGAAATATTAAACCGGTAAAAAATAATATTGCCAATACTCTTTAAGATAAGAGTCATGAAATCATGTATCATATATATATTAACATGAAATTTTAAATGATGTCTTATTTTGTAAACAATCTTAACAATATCCTTAAAAAAACAAGTGGAGAAAGTATGAGATCTAATAAAAAAAAAACATAATGTTTCAAAACTCATCTAGAAAGATAGGAATTAATAATATAAAATTTTCAAATAATTTTAGATTTAAACATAATATTAATATTATCAAAAGAAAGAATATCAAAACCACCATAAATTTAGGCAAAATAAACTTGCTCCAAAAAATGGCATGAAGCATAATATTATTATCATTATGCAAAAGAAAAATAAAAAACATAAAAATAATTCTCTTCCTAATAATTTTAGGGATAGCTAAAGAACGAAATCAATAGTACAAATAACTCCAATTATTAAACTTAACAAGTTGTAATCAACCCATAGCTGATAAAAGCTTATGCTTTCAACCAGGTAACTACATAGAGTTTTTAAAAAGACTTGACAATCAGCCATAACCAACTTACTTGGTTTAATAATAACACCCAAATAATTCAAAGGTAACAAGTTTAATAATAAAACCATAAATATTACAAATTTCATTTTGAGTAAATTCATCGATAAAGTTAGAATAAAATATAAAAGATTTTGAATCAGTAACAAAAAGTTAATAGTTTTACTGAACTTAATCAAAATATCTCTAATAATGTTGATGTTATATAAGTCATATTTCCCAAATAAAAGGATATCATAAGCAAAAATTAAATGAAAAATGTAACAAAACTAGTTACCATCATTTGATTAAGAATCAAGAGAAACATAAAGAGCATCAGTAACAATGACAAAAAGATAGGGAGAAATGGGGCATTATTGCCTCACACCAGAGAAACAAAATAAATAATATTTAATCTTATTATTTATAATAAAAGAAAAAAATTCATCATCAATACAATCAATAGTCCAATTAATAAAAACTTGAGTGAACCTAAGTTTTCTTATTATTTCATATGAAAAAAGTCTATCAACTTTATCAAAAGCCTTAGGGATATTAATCTCCAAACAAAATTTTCTTGCATAGTTTTTAGAATTAAAATCATAGAGTAATTCGTTAGCAAAAATAATGTTATCTTCAATATCCCAACCTTTAATAAAAGCTGCTTGAACTAGATGAATAAGATCAATAACAACTTTAAGCTTATCAGTTATAAGAACAATAATAACTTTATATAAAATATTACATAATGATATACACCTATAAATTTTAAACAATTTTGCATCAGGATTTTTAGGAATACTCATGATAACAGTTTGTTTTACTCTATGAGAAAGCCTAAAAGCAAGAAATAAATATTAACGACCAATAGTAAAATCAGAGCCAACACTATGCCAACAATTTTTTGAGAACTTTGAAGAAACACCATCAAAATTAGGGGCTTTATCTGAGCCTATAGAAAATAAATTTTTCTCAATCTTATCATAAGTAAAAGATTGAGTAAAAAAGGAAGACTCCACTTAAGAAACATAATGATAAATAGAAAAAGAGTTCATAATATTCTCATAAAAAAATAATTTAATCATTCGAAAGACGAGAGTAAAATGAAATAACTTCACTTAAAACATCATCTTGTCAAAGAACATTATCATTATTAACTATAATTTCTTTAATGAAATTAGAATTATGTCTAAAATAAGTCATTTGATAATAAAACTTAATATCATTTTCACATTTAAAATCCAAGAGCAATTAGCCATTTGTTTAGCCCACTTGTAATCACAAATACTAGCATTAATAATGTCTTTCTGAATCAAAGTAGCTTGCCTAAGCAAATCAACTAAAACAAACTAATAATCTAAATTCGAGATAATCTCAGTATGTCTACTAAGTTCAAAAATCAAATTTTGCCGGCATCAAGTTTTTCCTTCCACACTTAATTTTGGCCATCAAAATGTCATCCATGATCATGTAATTTGTAATTAATTTTTTTATATTAAACTCTTATAAAAAAAGATTAATAATGTTAAAATAAATTAGGAGCATCATCAAATAATTATACATATGAAATATAATAATTATAATAAACAAAATAAAATAATCGCTTGTGATTTAACTGCACACTTTCTATGAAATTTGAGTTAATGCATTTTTCTCAAAAAAAAAAAAAAATAAATCTTTCTTTTGAAGTATAACTTTATAATAAACTTATTTAAGTCTATTCATTTGATTCAAAATTAAATTTAAAATAAAAAAAATATTTGTGATCAGACCACAAATATTTTGACAATTAGTAAACTTCATATTTAGACATCTTAAAGGAATTTGGATAATTTTTAAATTTATCACATTAAAAACTTGATTTAGTAAAATCAAAATAAATCCGAAGCATTTACATATAATGCATATGAAACATTGTAATTTACAAAACAAACCACCTTTTTTGGAAGAAATGAGTCGCACTCACCTTTATACATAAAAATATTAAAACAAAGACAAAGACAATATAACTTAACCTAAAATAAAAAATAGCTTAAAAACAACAACATTTACAACACTAAAACAACTACAAGCACAAAATGAGAACTGGCACAACAAACTAACATTGCTACAATACAACTTAACATAAAATAAAAAAATAGCTTAAAAACCACAACATTTACAACACTAAAACAACTACAAGCACAAAATGAGAACTAGCACAACAAACTAACATTGCTGAGAACATGAACAAAAGAAAACTTCAAACCCAAGCCATCACTCAAAGCCAATCAACTGAGGAGAAAGAATCTTTAGTATCAGTCAAATTAAACTGTATAAACTATTAGAAAGAATCTTTAGTATCAGTCAAATTAAACTGTATAAACTATTACCGGGTTAACAAAGTCACCTAAAAAAAACAATCTAAGAAGAAAGAGAAGATATCCATAGAAGAAGAAAACAAATAATAACAAAAAAGAAAACAAAAAGAAACAAAAAAGAAACAAGAAAGAAGAAAATAAATAAAATTGAGGAGAAAGAATCTTTAGTTTCAGTCAAAAAAACAAATGAAAGATCAACAAAATCAAAATCTTTCAAACATAAACACATGTAAAATTAATGTTCATTCCTTTTAAAGAGAGAATATCACAAGTTTTGAAGTCCTTAATAATAACTTTCACTTATGAAAAACATACTTTAAAACAATCATTTAAACCAAATTAGATTAGACTAATTAAAAGATGGATAAAGTACATAAAGAGAAAGATAATCAATTTTATGAGAACAGATAGAATCATTATCCCACAAATAAGTAATGTCTCGACCCGACTCGGAGCTAGGAATTAACAAAGGTGGGAACAGATGGTCGAACGATGTGAAATAAATTTTCTATATTAACCTTCAATTCAACAAATAAAGAATCACTAAAAAATTTTAGTAAAACAGTATAGTTTTTATTTACCTCGTTGATGGTTGACCGTTTCTTCTATAAACGTTTTCTCATCTATCGCTCATCTTTTAATAATTTACTTAAACCTAAAAATTTTCATCGTTTTGATTTGACAAATGAAAGAGCACCAACTTATTTAGGTAATCTCATTTCATTTCATAATGTTATGAAGTTTCTCATTTTCATCAATATGAAGAAAAAAACTTGGAAATTAAACTAGAAATCTTTTTTCTTAAAGCTTTAGGTAATAAGTTGAAATGAAAACAATAATATACATAGCTCCAAACAGTGAATTTAATTAATTGATTTTTCTTCTCACCAGTAAGCTAAATATGAATTTTGTCAATAAATTCATGAAAATCAATAATGAATAACTTAGAAGGCTTTAAAATTACACCAAGGTAATTCCAATGTATATGTTTAATATGAAAGTCACATGAATGACAAATATGTTGTTGAAGACTAATATCAACAGTTCTAGAAAAAATAATGACAGATTTAGAAAATGAAAAATTTAGAACTATTAATGTGGAGATTAAAAGCTTTGTTAAAATTTATAAGAGTATTAAAAAAAATTACTATGGTTAAAATTAGTCTCATTGAAAATAAAAATATCATTAAAATAAATCATGTGATTTATAGTGTCAATATAAATATCTCTAGCCAAATGATTATAAACTCTAAACAGAAAAAAAATCCATAACAATAGCAAACATGTAAGGAGAGAGAAAACAACCTTGCCTTAAACACAAAAAAGAAGAAACATAGTTTTTTAATCACTATTAATAATAACAAAGAAATTAGCATCAGAAGTATAATCTTAGAACCATCTTTAACCTCATCATCAAAGAAAACGACTTTCTTATCTTCACTAGGCACATAAGATGAATTAAACCCAGATGATTAAGAAATTAACCCCTTACAGCTTAGGGCAGTCACATTACCAATGACAGAACAAGATGGAAAAGAGAAAAAAAGGGGGAAAACAATAAGAGTCTATGTGTATTCAGAAGGGACAAACCCCTAAAACCAAAAAGAAGATTAGAATGAAAAAGAAATAAAAAAAATCTAAAATTTTTCCCAAGAGAGAGAGAAGCAACGAAGAACCACCAAAGAAATCTAAAACTACAAAGAAATGCCAAATCGCCAAAACAACCACTTTCTTATTTTACCTTTTCAAACTGTCACTCAAACACCGAAATTACAATAAAACTTTAACCCCATATTTCCTATTTTTATCGTACTCCCAACAATCTAACCAATCCATGCAAAATTACACGACTTCAAAATCACCACAAAAAAAAAAAAAAAAAAAAAAAAAAAAAAAAAAAAAATAATGAATAGCCATTTTGTAACAAGCAACTATTTGGTGGCAATGTCTCTTATCAACCTAATAAACTATTAAAATTATATTTTTTAAATATTTATTTGCATTTGGTATACAAATGTGAAGGAGTGGAATTATAAACAAAAAAAAATAAAAAACGCGTTTGTTACCCACCACAAACAATGCCTTGTGATAAATAACACTCCGCTCATCCCACACACACCACCACAAGCCCACTCTCATGAAGACCAGCTCTGCGCTGTGCTCCCCGCACCAGATACCTAGAGATAGGGAGAGACAGCTATAAAACCCTTAACTGGATCGATTTCTTCCGACATCCCTTCTCCGATGCGCCGCTTCATCCTCCTCCTCCTCTTCCTCGCCGCCTCCCCGGCGGCATTCCCCGCCGGAGATCACCTCCGGCTAACTCCTCCCCCCCGCCGGCCCGTCGCCTCGGGGATCTCGCGCCTAGAGATCCTCCGGGCGATGATCCATGGAGATCGACGGCGCCAGAGAATGATTTCTAATAAGATCGGGTCGCGACGGAGTGCCTGCGTGGTTCCCCCATCGCCGGCGATAGAAATGCCGGTTGTATCGGGGGCTTACACGGGAACGGGGCAGTACTTCGTTAGGGTTCGGCTCGGCACCCCGGCGCGACCGTTTCTGCTTGTTACCGATACCGGAAGCGATCTCACCTGGGTGACTTGCAGGTATCACGGCGCCGCTGCTTCGCCGGC
>NW_018164763.1:127161-128782 GCF_001263595.1 Phalaenopsis equestris | reverse complement strand
GGCGGCCGCCGCCGGTCCAAGAGGGTTTTTAACGCGGATCTGTCAAGATCTTTCCGGCCGGTTTCGTGTTCTTCGGATTTATGCCGGACGCAGCTTCCGTTCTCGTTGACGAACTGCTCTACGCCGGCTAGCCCTTGCGCGTACGATTACCAGTACGTATCCTTATCGCATTTCACCCACCATTTCGTTGCTGTAATGAATTTGTCAGAATGTGCGTAGATGTTTATATTTTAAATTATTTTTACAATTTTTTTTTAATTTAATGTTTGTTTTTTAAAAAAAAAGTATTAATTATAAATTTTAGGGGTTTTAACTTTAAAAAGTATGTTATAAAAAAACATTATAAAATATATTATTTTTATTTGATGGTCATATCCGCAACAAATTATTTCATACAGACATCGCATGCAGAGATACACGCGCTGTCAGACCTCTGCCGTTGATCTGAGCTTTTTTTATTATATATTTTTTTAAAATAAGATCCACCGAAATACAATTTTGCTGTTTATCTACTGAATTTTTTTAAAAAATAATTTATCACTTTTAAAATTGAGGTTGGATATGTAAATACATAAGAATTATGTGATAAGTATGAAAATGCTTTATCTTGAAAACTGTCCTTTTGCTTTTTTTTTATTTAACAATTATTATGAAATTAAAAAAATGATTCCTCATTTAGTCAATGCATAACAATCATTAATTAGTGTATTATTGAATTTGTCTACCTAGGAAAATGTAATTAATTTAAAAAATATATTTTTTTCTTTAATGTTTTTAGAATTAAATTCCCGAAAAAAATTCATTTTTTTGGGAAGTTTTACGCACATATACCACTCAATTTCTAAATATTTACATATCTATACCTACATCTTAATTTTCACTCACACATGGTATGAAAATTTTGGGTGTTGTAAATGTAGATAGTAAAGTTTAGTGGTAAATATGTAAATACATTGGAATCGGGTGGCATTTATGTGAATGACCTTTTTTTAATTCTCGTTAATTATCATATAATTGTACATATAAAAAGAAAACTAATTTAATTATTTTTTATATTGATATTATTCAATATAGAACAACTAATTTGACCATAATATTCCCATAAAATTTTAACCAAAATAAAAGTTTTAAAATATTTAGTTTCTTTATAAAAAAATATCGTCAATAAGTTATTAATTAAAAATTAAAAATATTTAAAGGTAAATATTAAACTTAATTCATAATAAATTTAGAGAGATTTAGAGTCTGTTTGAGACAGTTGAAGCTTTTTAAATAAAATCTGCTGATAAAATGATAAAAAATAATCTGTTGATAAGCTAGGTGCAGTGTTATTACAAATTTTTATTTTTTTTGGAAAAGTCATATCGCTGCTAGAAAGCTGTCACCGCACCTAGATATATTCGATTTAAAGGTAAATATTAAACTTAATTCATAATAAATTTAGAGAGATTTAGAGTTTGTTTGAGGGAGGTGAAGCTTATTAAATAAAATATGCTGATAAAATGATTAACAATAATTTGTTGATAAGCTAGGTGTAGTAATTCGGTGTGAGAATACTGTTTTCAGCGTTTTCAAAAAGCATAAAATGCCAAAACACAGTTTACCCAAACATGATGCGGTT
>NW_018164763.1:121428-125592 GCF_001263595.1 Phalaenopsis equestris | reverse complement strand
GGCGGCGGAGCGGGGGGCGCCCGTGCCGGAGTTCACAGTTCATTTCACGGGGGCGGGGTATCTGTCGCCGCCGGAGAAGAGTTATTTGATCGATGTGTCGGAGGGTGTTAAGTGTATTGGGTTCAGTTCGGCGCCATGGCCGGCGGCTTCGACCATTGGGAATATACTGCAGCAGGAGCACGTGTGGGAGTTTGATTTGAAGAATCAACGGCTCAGATTTCAACGGTCGAATTGCACCAAAGGGTCTGTTTATCGTTGATTTGTTGAATGAATTGGATGGATTCTTTGCGTTGGAAATTATATTGCTGAATTTTTTTTGGGGCTTTTACATGGATACCACATCTAATTTCTAGGTATTTACATATCTAATACCTAAACTTGCATAGTTATATTAATTTCACTATTGCTTATTTTTTTACAAAATTAAATGTTTTTTAATACCAAAATGTTATATTATAAATATAAAATTTTTAATGTTAGATATGTAAATACATAAAAGTTATATGATTTTATCTTTTTTTTAATATATTTGATAATGTGGTGGGAGAGAAAAAGGACATATATAATAATTATAAATAATATATAAGTTCAAAATCTCCCACTTAGAAATGCCAAAAAAGTGTCTCCAACCATCAAAATTTGTTAAATAACTCCCGAAGGCGTGCTGAAACTGCACAGGACAGTTATGGCGTCTAGGCACATCTTTCTTGGGTTTCCTGGGATTTTTTGGCGCCCTAGAGTTGGTGCCATGGCGCTAGGGGGTGGTGCTAGTCTGCTGGTTTACCCCTTTCTCCATTTTGCCTCCGCTTTGTTCCGGTTCAACTCCAATTTGCTTCATGTTTCATATTTGTTATATATGTAAGAAAAAAAATGAAAATATCATTCTTTAAGGTGCAATCTCATTCAAAAATAAGTGCTAAGTGTATATGAAATTAAGCATGCTAAAAGACATCATTCGTCCAGCGCAGCGTAAATCCTCATATTTCTATGCTTTCTCACGATTTTATATCATGGGATATAAGTCCTAAATTTATAAATAAATTACAGGGTTAAAACATTGCATAACTTCGCTTTCAAAGATGCAAAACCAAAATATATGTTAGTTTGAGATGTCACTGAGGTTTTCTCAGTATTTTCAACATCTCATGTTTTTCAATCCTTTGGGTTCTAGGAATAACTTTTCCACATTCAGACATTTTCATTTGATTTTCCTACAATTAATCATGGAAACTAAACATTAATTTTTTGAAGATATAACTTCAATCTTAATCAAGAGTTTTCTTATGTGACTTTGATCGCTTTAAATGTAATTAAGTATAGGGGTTTGCACCTATAAAAAAATTAGTTACTAGGATAAACTAAACACTATCTAATCTTCAGATTAGAGAGAGAAAAGATATGTTGGTATTTTTTCAGATCAAACAAATATCCAAAGTTTCTTAGCTTGAATAATTGAACCCATAATTAATTGATATTCTCATCTTTTGAGATGACATATTACTTGTAATGCTGTGCTCGATTATTTAAACAAACAAATATTCAAGATCTATTCGGTCTTATTTTCAAAATCAAACTATTTTTCAAAATCACAATCTTTTTAAAATCAAAACTTTCTTCTTTTTCAAATATAAAAATAAAATAAAATAAAAAAACCAACAGAGGTGAGAAGGACCCTGTTAACAGCTATGTCCATCTTCTCAAATACTTTTTTGAAAAGGATGTTGAAAGAGCTTCTTGTGCAATCAAGATGCTTTTGATCTAGTAATCCGTAATTATTGTGGTGACTGCGGGCAACGAGATTTCAATTCCGATGACTGACAGCCTCTTACGGGAAAACCCCATGCCAAAAATAGTGCCGACAGTAGACTAACATTTGTGAAAGTGATAGGAGGATTGATTAGTGTCGCGTGTTGAACAGGGTGGTTGAGGGAATCTCCCCAATCTCTAATCACTTTAAGTTGGACCTTCATGAAGCTTCATTTCTGTCTCCTCCATAGTTGGATGATACGATGCTTGTGATGTGTACTAATCTCATAAGAGCTAGCTCATTGTTGATGTTTTCAATATGCAACCTTCTCTACCTTTGAGTGTTTTCTTCAAAGGCTTCATCTTTCCCGTCTTTATCAGTTCTTTGATGAGATTGTGGAGGTGCCAACATTTCTCTATATCGTGGTCGTGATCTCTATGATATGCACAATATCTATTGGAATCACAAGCATGAGTTTCTATATTCATACGAAAGGCTTCTTGAAAAAGTCCTTATCTCGGTTAACTTTGACGATCTCATCCTCTGACACCCTCAATGATGTGAATTTGACAAAAGAGAACCAAGATGGTTTCTGTCTCCTCTTAAGCCCTTTTTAGACTATCTTCCATCAGCTTCTTATCACTCTTATAGCTGAAAGCATATGTTAGGTGTGTTCCAAAGTTCATCCTATCAAAGAAATGTCTTCAGCTTTCGAAGGCTTCACGAGGGTAGTACTGAAACTTCCTCAGCAAAAATGTGATTGCAAAGTTCATCCTATCAAAGAAATGTCTTCAGCTTTACGAGGGTAGTACTGAAACTTCCTCAGCGAAAATGTGATTTTTTGCAAGCTCTAAGAGCTTGGTCAGAGTTATTTACTTTCATAAGCTAAGTGCATACCTAAACTAACTTTCTTGTTGGCCTTTGAGCCAATGCTGCATGGGAAAAAGCAGGTTCTAGGACTCAAATGCCCAACATATCTATCTAGAAATGATTTATGAAGCTTCTAATATTTTCCACGGGATCCTGATAGATCTTTATAAGAGTTTGAGAGTTCTTTGACAGCTTTTGCATACTAGCGAATTGGACTATGAACATGTGTTTGAACTCCCTCAAAAGAGGTGCTAGCTAAGTTATTTAAGTAGCACAAGGTTGATTCTTTCAATCTCAAAAAGAATAAATGGTATTTTAGGGCATCATTTACCCTTAACAAACATGTAGTTGACTCAAAAAGAAGAGACATGAATGACAGGATCTGACTTCCCTTTATAAGATTTTAGAGAATGAATCTTGAACTTTCTTGGTGCTTTGACTACCATAATCTCTCTTGAGCATGTGTTGTACAATGTTCTTCATCTCCTTTTTCTAGCTCATTCATCCAATGATTCAAAACTTTCTCACTCTGAGATGTAAGATTCATCCCTTTCTTCACTTTCTTTTTCTTAATAGCCTCAGATCAAATGCCTATCTAGGTTTTGCTCTTGGTAGGTCCTGCCCAGGCGTCACTTGCCTCGGTAGTCCCTGTCTTAACACTTCTCATCTACACATTTCCAAACCTAATGATATATTATGCATTCTAGACTGGTCATAGAGGTTTTTTTTCTTGAATCTTGTGTAGCTTTCAAGACTTGTTTTGTTAGGTCATTCATCTATTATGTTGTGAACTCTCTGGTGCAATCAATCATTTTTTTTTGTTTCGTACACTGAAAGGTTCTTGCAAATTTTGAGTATGAATTCCAAGCTCTGTAACTTTTAGGATGTTGAATCCTTTTAGGATGTAAGGTCCCATATTATTTATGAGTTTGTACAGCTTAGTAAATACCCTATTTTAAAGAGGAATATATGAGAGGTGATGGATGTGTTGCTAGAGCTCGTGTTTCTCACATTATATGTTCTCAAGAGTCTTGGGTGATTAGGAAATAACTCAAAGAAAGGTCTCTATTTTTTGAGTGATGAGAGAGAGAAAGTGTGTGTGTGTGTGTAGTTTTTTAGAGAGAGAGAGAGAGGAAGAGGGAAAGTCTCATAGGTCTTTTTCTTTCTAGATCTTCTCGTCCCCCTAAAAGCTTTCTTTGATCTTCTTTTTACAAATAAGAAAAAAAGAAATAAAAAATTACATTTTATAAAGTACTACACCTGTCCACAATATCTTGTGAAAATATCGCGATGCTGGTGTCAGTCAGAGCCATAAAAAAGGATTGTTTCATGTACTATGAGGTAATGATGTTTATTTTTCCAGCGACTTGTTTACCTCAGACTAGCTCGACCACTTTGGTGGGTGAGCTTGGTTCAACCACTTTGGTAAATGGCTCAGTTTGACCACTTCGACAGGTGGTTTGGCTCAAACACTTCAGCTAATGGGCTTGAGTCGACCTTTTTTACAGATGATCTTAACAGGAGAATGACATTCATATACGGTCCTT
>NW_018164763.1:119987-121328 GCF_001263595.1 Phalaenopsis equestris | reverse complement strand
ATTGCTTATATTGATCTCAGCTCATGCGGCTCCTAAATCCAGCCTTTTTGGCCTACGAATGTTATCACATCTCATGTAATCTCAACTTTGGCCTCCGTGGCCAATGAACGTTATCACAACTCATATGGCTCCCAATTATGGCCTCTATGGCCTACATACATTATCACAACTAATGAGGATTCAAACTACAACCTCTATAAGCTACATTCCATATCACAGCTTATGCGGCTCCCAACTACAACCTCAATGACCTACGGACATTAAAACAACTCACTATTATAACTTATGTTACCAACTACAACCTACATGGTTCATAGCTCATGTAAATTTCAACTATGAACTCTGTGACCTACAAATGTTATCATATCTCATGCAGCTGCCAACTCCAGCCTCCATGATCTACAGATATTCTTGTGGCTCATACGACTCCCACTTTTAGCCTATGCGGCCTAAAAATATTATCACAGCTCGCATAGCTCCCAAAAATAGCCTATGTGGACTACAAATGTTATCACAGTTTATGCAGCTCCCAACTCTAGCCTCCACAGCCTACAAGCGTTGCTACAATGCTAGTATGACCTTCATGACCGACTACAACCTACATGGACCACAACTTACACTGCTTCCAACTTCGACCTTTGTGGCCTACGGGCATTATCACAACTCATGCCGCTCCAAATTTTGACCTCTGTGGTCTACATATATTATCACAAATCATGCAGCTCCCAGCTCTAACTTATGTGTCATACAGATGTTACCACAGCTCCCAACTCTAGCATATATGGTTTACGAATATTATCACAGCTCATGTAGCTTCCAACTCCAACCCTTTGTGTTGTAATCGATGAACATTATTGCAACTCACCATTATGTTTTGTGTGACCAACTATAGCCTATGTGGCTCAGAACTTATGCAACTCCCAACTCTGAGCTCTGCGGCCTACAAACATTGTCACATTTCATGTAGTTCGCAATTCTAGCCATTGAGACTTGCAGACGTTATCATAGCTCACCAATACAACATAAGTAAGAGTAAACAAACACAAACTTCTATGTAGCAAACTATGGCATACGTTGCTCATAGCTTTTACATTTCCCTACTACTACTGTTGTAACCAATGGACGCTCACGTAGCAACCATTTACGACTTACCTAGCCAACTATTACCATTACTTTCAATTACGACCTCTACAATTAGCTGGTGCTATAACCACCGTCTACAACATCCATGATGAACTAATGTCTTCATAGCAATCAACTATGATCTTTGCAACCCATTACAAATGTTATTATTGAACTATTGTTGTACATCAATATTGTAATTCCCTCTTATCTAATTCA
>NW_018164763.1:113717-119887 GCF_001263595.1 Phalaenopsis equestris | reverse complement strand
CATACGATGCAATGATGTAGCCCAATAATGGTGTAGCGATGCACCTTGAAGATAATGTAAAATCGTACCACATATACAGAGGTATTCCTCGAACTTTTGAAGTTATATCATTGCATCTCTCTACTGCGACCTATGTGGCCAACTGCATACGATGCAATGATGTAGCCCAATAATGGTGTAACGATGCACCTTGAAGATAATGTAAAATCATACCACATATACAGAGGTATTCCTCAAACTTTTGAAGTTATATCCTTGCATCTCTCTACTGCGACCTATGTGGCCAACAATTGCTTATATTGATCTCAGCTCATGCGGCTCCTAAATCCAGCCTTTTTGGCCTACGAATGTTATCACATCTCATGTAATCTCAACTTTGGCCTCCGTGGCCAATGAACGTTATCACAACTCATATGGCTCCCAATTATGGCCTCTATGGCCTACATACATTATCACAACTAATGAGGATTCAAACTACAACCTCTATAAGCTACATTCCATATCACAGCTTATGCGGCTCCCAACTACAGCCTCAATGACCTACGGACATTAAAACAACTCACTATTATAACTTATGTTACCAACTACAACCTACATGGTTCATAGCTCATGTAAATTTCAACTATGAACTCTGTGACCTACGAATGTTATCATATCTCATGCAGCTGCCAATTCCAGCCTCCATGATCTACAGATATTCTTGTGGCTCATACGACTCCCACTTTTAGCCTATGCGGCCTAAAAATATTATCACAGCTCGCATAGCTCCCAAAAATAGCCTATGTGGACTACAAATGTTGTCACAGTTTATGCAGCTCCCAACTCTGGCCTCCACAACCTACAAGTGTTGCTACAATGCTAGTATGACCTTCATGACCGACTACAACCTACATGGACCACAACTTACACTGCTTCCAACTTCGACCTTTGTGGCCTACGGGCATTATCACAACTCATGCCGCTCCAAATTTTGACCTCTGTGGTCTACATATATTATCACAAATCATGCAGCTCCCAGCTCTAACTTATGTGTCATACAGATGTTATCACAGCTCCCAACTCTAGCATATATGGTTTACGAATATTATCACAGCTCATGTAGCTTCCAACTCCAACCCTTTGTGTTGTAATCGATGAACATTATTGCAACTCACCATTATGTTTTGTGTGACCAACTATAGCCTATGTGGCTCAGAACTTATGCAACTCCCAACTCTGAGCTCTGCGGCCTACAAACATTGTCACATTTCATGTAGTTCCAATGGACGCTCACGTAGCAACCATTTACGACTTACCTAGCCAACTATTACCATTACTTTCAATTACGACCTCTACAATTAGCTGGTGCTATAACCACCGTCTACAACATCCATGATGAGCTAATGTCTTCATAGCAATCGACTATGATCTTTGCAACCCATTACAAATGTTATTATTGAACTATTGTTGTACATCAATATTGTAATTCCCTCTTATCTAATTCACAAAAAGAGTTAACCCATGTACTGACAATTACATGGTTATTTCAACTAGGCTGAGCCATGTGGATTTTCCTCTTTCCTAGATTATTCACATAAAAGTCAAGATGTCTTCTCATTTTTGCTCATCTTTTATCTGTAAGTGTGATATCTTCATCCAATACTGTATTGCTAAATTATTACTCTACAATTATGAATCTTCCGACATGCATCCATATCAATATATAGAAGTATAATGACATTAATTTCTTCATTCCCACAATCACATGACTTCAATTTGAGTAACTTAATTGTTTTGAGAATGCTTACTTTTTAAATAAATAGAATTTAAATCTTTTATAATATTGAAAGAAGAATATTTATATATAACTATTATAAGAGCCTTGAGGAGAAAAAAACCATTTAAAAATATTTTTTTAAAAAAGTTCGTATTCTTAGAGATTGAAATGAGTGTTTGTTTTGATACGCTGTTTGTTTACTTATTGTTGATTGATTGATTCTTTTTAAAATGCGTCGAAAATTGATGAGCGTGATGTATACTATAAGCAATTCAATCGAATAATTATTAATATTTACTTGAATGTTTAAGTAAATTTACTAAAAAATATAATTTTGAAAGTGATCAATTAGATGGGCATAATCAAGAATATTTTTATTTTCGATTACTTTAAATTTATTTAAAAATAGGTTTTTTTTTATTCATATGTGATTACATTCTTTCACTCATTCAACATCTATCCATGCTAAAAGTCAAATAAGATTTCAATGATTTTTTAATCATTAATTATGTAATGAAACGGACTAATATGTAAAATAATATTTTAATGATTTTTTTATCATTAATAATGCAATAAAATGAGCTAATAAGTAAATATGTTGACAATTTCACAGCTTAGCCTTACGTGTAAATGAATCGGGTCGAGCTTGAGCAACCCTCGACCTGAGCTTGAGCTTGATTAAATTTATCGAGTTCGAGCTCAAGCTATATGTTTACTAGTTCGAGGACTCATGAGCCGATTTGTTTATTATAAAAGAGGAGAACATAATGCTATTTTAAGGTAAGTGTTATAATAAATTGATAAATAGAATGAACAAATTTCAATTATGAAAGAAATAATAAGAAATCACTTAATATAAAATATAAAATATTATTTTTTAAACATGTTAAATACTTTAAAAATAAAATCTTCAAATTCAATATATTTTAAATATATTATATATTAATATTTTTTTTAACCAAGTCGGCTCACGAGCTAAATAGTCGAGTTAGGGCCAACCTGAGCTTGGCTTGCTTGCTCATTGAGCTCAATTCACAAGCCATTTATTTAACCAAACTCGAGCCAGGTCATGAGTCGACAAAATCTAATATCAATTGTTCATAATTTTAATATTGTAATTGAAGTATTTAATATATTAATATTTTAGTGCCATAAATATATATGATATCTATATACGTGCAATATGTATTTAATATTCCCAATTATTAATTCCCATGTACTTAAAAGTCCACTTAACGGCGTTAACGACCATCTTATCCAGTAGGGAGACAGCTGGCGAGGCCCACGTGAGCTTGATTTAGAAAGTTGCTCAAAATATGAACCGTTGGATGAGAACATAACGGCCGCGATTACCTCCGTACCAAAAGCATTCGTCCTTACGACGCGTCGGGCATCCCGGCATTTTATGCGAGATAATCGTGCGACTGAAGGGAAACGATTCGGCCAGCGGTGGGAAACGACAATTGAGAATGCTTCGGATACCTTATTTTTTAACTAATTTAATATTATTTATAAAAATGGTTTTAAAAATATAAATTGTTTTTTTAAATTATTTTAAATAAAAAGGGTGCATGATTGGATATGATTTTAATTTGAAACTTTGGAATGGAATCAAATTATTAAATAAAAATAATTGGGAAATTAAATCGAGCAAATGTGAAACCAATTTTTGTCTGGTTAGAAAGTTAAATGTCAATCTCTCTTTTCACGAATGTCCGGATGTGCGGACAACGGCCCAGATGCACCAGCAGAGGCGGGAATCGGACCTACACCCTCCTCGCTGCATCCCGGCCATTGTCAGCATATCCAGAGTACGGATATAATAACTTTTCGTTGTAACGAGCGCAATAGACCGTGAAAGAACTTTTGATTGGCAACTAACATCTCTCGGCAAACATGAATTCAAATGAGATAAACATTAAATTTCAAATAAAAGAACACATTGAATTTATTTAATTTGATACATTTTGGTTTGGATTAATTCAAATTACTTTGGATTAGAGAAAAAACTGCTACTGGGGCATTTTTAAATAGTTAATTGGGAGAGATTTGGAATTTGATTTGCAATTTTCACAACCATGCATGAGATAGCAACAACACCAAAGGCTGACATTGATTGTGTCATTAGGCATTAAGAGGCCAATAATGAGGGACATTAATATCAATTTAAATAGACATTTTTAATGAGCCCCACACACTAATCATTGCAGTTCTATAGCTAAATCAAAGAAGTCCAATAAATAGATAGAATTAAAATACATTTCTAATGTATTGACAGCTTGCATCCCTCCTAAAATCCATTCTGGAGCTTATTCCCTTTCTGTTTGCTTACAGCAATTACAGCAAAATATGAATGCAGATTTTGTCTGTTTCATTTTAAACAAACAATCAACACTGATTCCACCAGTCAGAAAGGCCAGATAGTCTATTATACAACTACCCACATGTACATGTTTGTACACAATATTTTATTAAGGAAATTTACATACATACCCATAAATCTTAATGTATTTACATAGCTAACTCCCAAAGTTTGATATTTACATTCATAGCAACTGGGGATCTAACTTCAAAAAATGAAAAGGTAATGGAGGTTGTGATATCTTTAAGGTGATGTTAAGAATTTGAGGGATATACAAGTAAATAAGAATGTTTAGGTGTTAGATATATCAAAACATGAGAATTGTGAGACAAAAAATCAACACTAAATTTGACCAAGAGAAAATGCCACAATAGCCCATAACTATTACCAAATGCCATGTCGCGATAATATTTAGTTTTCCAAAAAGACAATTTTGGGTCGGAGTGGATCCCAGGACCGTCGGATTTGCTTTGAGATGAACACGATAGACAAAAATCAATCAAAATTTATATTACAAGCATCTCAAGATAAACTCAATAATATCATAAGAGATTTAATCAGAGTAAGCTGAACTAAGACTTCCACATTTTGTGGATTCACAAAAACCCAGCAGGAGAAAAGGAGAATGTGTCAGACAGATTCTGAGACTCATCCAATATTAAGCTAAACAATCAAAACAACAAAAGCAGGTACCTAACCTGATGAGCATTCAAAAAGAGAGGGCATTGATTACCTCAGGAAGAAATTAAGGCTCATCAAGCTCAGTTCAGTGTTAGGGAGCAAGCTATGGGCAAGCTATGGCTAGGGGTGTAATTGAGTCATGCTGACTCGTGAGCTGACTTGTGCATGGCTCGATAATTGATTAAAATCTTGTTGATATTGTAAAAAATAATTAATATAAAGTATTCTTAAAAAATATTAAAATTCCAAGATTTCATCTTTCAATTATTAAAAATATTCAATAAATAATGTTTTACACTTTATATCAAATGATTTGTTAATACTTATCTCATAATTACTCATTTTATTTATCATTGTATTATAAAACTCGTTTGAAGCCTCGAGTTAAAATTATTCTCTTTCAGAACAAATAAGTAGGCTCAAGAGCCGACTCGAGCACAATTGTGGCCCAATGTCCGTAAATTTTGGTGGCGATATTAGACATCGGCCATCATGTGAAAGCCTCTTCAATAAAATATATAGTAGCTATTTTGATTTTGGACCCTAAGTATATGACAACAGAAACTGTTTTGGACTCTACCATTTGAATTCTTATTATTGTATGCGAAAGATTCAAGGGCCATTTACATACGTAGCATCCAACCCGTATGTATTTACATGTCTAACATCTAAACTTCACTTTCTACATTTATACCACCCAAATCTTTCATATCACATAAAACAATGCCACCATTTTAACTTTTTAGACATGAAATACACCATTTTATGCATGGGTAAGTTGGTATGTATATAAAAATTGAAATATAATTATAAGATATGTGAATGTTGGAATGAAAAAGCTTTTAGGAAATGACAAAGGCTAAAAACACAACTTATGGAAGAAGCTTCACTCTTATTTATCACATTTACTTGGTTTGATACAAACTCAAAGACTCCACCCCTATTTATACTAGTGACACCCACCTCCTAAATTAATGACTAGGATTGTGTCACCACAATTACAATCCAATGGTTACAAATAATTCCACACCTACCACATACACCTACCACACCTACCACACCTACTACACAATAATTTCATACCTACCACATATTCTAGAATAAACTTCTAGAAATTAAGCTTTATTTAAACAAATAAAACCAAGTTTATATTTCAACACCCCCTCTTAAACTTGATTTTGTGACACCAAGCAAACTTCTCATTTTAATAAAGTATTCACTCTTCAGTGGCTTGGTAAAAATATCTGCAACTTGGTCTTGAGACTTCACGTATTGCACTTGTATATCCCTTCTTTCGATGCATTGTCTGATGTTGTGATAACACATATCAATGTATTTGCTTATATCGTGGAAAACGGGATTCTTTGCTAG
>NW_018164763.1:113353-113617 GCF_001263595.1 Phalaenopsis equestris | reverse complement strand
AAGATCAAGTCATCGACATATAAACAAACAATCAATACATTTTCATCCTCATTCTTGAAGTAAAGAACATGCTCATACGGACACTTCATGAAGCATTTTTCTTGCAGATACTTGTCTATTCGGTTATTCCATGCTCTTGGTGCTTGCTTTAGCCCGTATAGAGCCTTTTTAAGCTTTAGAACCTTATCTTCTTGCCCTTTGACTTCATATCCTGGTGACTGCTTAATGTAGACTTTTTCTTCAAGTATTCCATTCAAGAAGACA
>NW_018164763.1:112188-113318 GCF_001263595.1 Phalaenopsis equestris | reverse complement strand
TAAGTCCTTCAGGGGCAAATCCCTCATCATAGTCGATGTCTGCTCTTAGACTGTAGCCTTTTGCCACCAATCTTGCCTTGTATCTTTCAACATCTCCTTTGGAATTCTTCTTCGCTTTGTACACCCACTTCACATCAATTGCCTTATGCTCTTTAGGAAGTGAAGCTAGCTCCCATGTGTCGTTCTTCTCGATTGCCTTGATTTCTTCATCTATTCCATATTTCCGCTTCTTGTTTTGTATGACCACTTGGAAGTTCATGGGTTCACAGTCGACAAAAAGACAAAAAAGAGTAAGATTATCTTGATTCATAGTTACCTCATAAAGATCTTCTAATCTTCTGAAGCGTGATAATCTTTCACTTAAATTTTCTCTTGAAGTTGATGACGATTAGTTGCTTTGATTACTTGTTGTTTGTGGAGTAGTAGGCTCTTCTTTTTCTTCCTCGGTCCTTGGTACATCTTCTTCTTGAAAGTATGGGAAAAAGTTGTAGTCCTCAACATGTAGTTTCCAGTCCCATTCTTCTCCTTCATCAAATATGACATCTCTGCTGATGGTTGTTTTCCTTGTATTTGGATTGTATAACTTGTAGCCTTTCGAGTTGTTGTCGTATCCAATGAAAATAAACTTCTCGCTCTTGTCATCCAGCTTCTTTTCTCGTCAGGTATGTGTATATGTGTTATGCATCCAAAAACTCGTAGATGAGAGATGTCGGGTTTTCTTCCACTTCATGCTTCTTGTGGTGTCTTTCCCAACACACTTCTTGTTGGTGATCGGTTAGCCAAATAAACAGCACATGCAACCGCTTCTGCCCAAAACTCCTTCGACAATCTTTTGCTTTTTAACATGCTCCTTGTCATGTTGAGGATGGTTCTATTCTTCCTTTCTGCTACTCCATTTTGTTGGGGGGACCTTGGAACAGTTAGAAGTCGACGTATTTTGTTGGATTCACAAAATTCTTGAAATTCTTTTGAAGTGAATTCTCCTCCTCGATCAGATCGCATAGCTTTGACCTTGAGACCACTTTCTTTCTCTACATCTGCCTTAAACTTCTTGAATATTCCAAAAACCTCTAATTTTTGTTTTAAGAAATACACCCATGTTTTTCGTGAAAAATCATCTATGAAGAGAA
>NW_018164763.1:91684-110538 GCF_001263595.1 Phalaenopsis equestris | reverse complement strand
CTTGGCTCATCGTAGCCTTTCTCCACAACCTCCCAAACGTCATGCGCTCCAAGGAGTGCCTTCATCTTGATACTCCAATTGTCGTAGATGCTTTCCTTAAGCATCGGGACTTGGGAACGAAATCATACCACCGTTTGTCATTGCTCTGTAATGGAACCTTTAGGCTCTGATACCACTTTGTTGGAATGGAAAAGCTTTTAGGAAATGACAAAGGCTAAAAACACAACTTATGGAAGAAGGTTCACTCTTATTTATCACATTTTCTTGGTTTGATACAAACTCAAAGACTCCACCCCTATTTATACTAGTGGCACCTCCTAAATTAATGACTAGGATTGTGCCACCACAATTCCAATCCAATGGTTACAAATAATTCTACACCTACCACACAATAATTCTACACCTACCACATCTACCACACCTACTACACAATAATTCCGTACCTACCACATATTCTAGAATAAACTTCTAGAAATTAAGCTTTATTTAAACAAATAAAACCAAATTTATATTTCAACAGTGAATACATAGGAATTGAGCGGTATGCATGTAAATCTTCCAAGATACAATGGAGACAGGAATTTAAGATTTAATTTTTGTGCGGTAACAAAACACAAGAACTGCAGTTGAAGAAGGTTTAACCGAACCCTTTTTTCTGCAGCCTAACCATGCAAATACCCACCCAAGTTTTCGTCGTGATTGTGAAGCCAATGTCTGCGTCTAGATTGACGCATAAATGCCTTCATCCTAATTGGTAGTGTTGATAAAAAGGGGAATTTACATGCATTTACTTATCTAACCCCTAAAGTTTGATGTTTAATTAACATAAAACTTTAGTGCCACAATTACATCAAAATATATGCATGAAAATGTGTATTTATTTTAGAAAGCTTAATATTAGCAATATTGTTGACGTGATATTAAAAGATGTGTTACATAAATAAATATGAAATTTTAGATATCAAATATAAAAATACATAAGAATTGTGTGTTGTGCACAAAGGCGGACACATGTTGGGTACAGAGGGGCAATTGTCCCCGACCAAATTCAAATTTTTACTTGTATGGAAGGACAATTTGGTCTTTTTCCCCTCCTGAAATATCAGAAATTTTTACTTGTATGGAAGGACAATTTGGTCTTTCCTGAAATATCAATTTTGTCACTCCTGAAATATCAATTTGCCCCTCCCACATTAGGTCTAGGGGACAATTTAAACACTAGTTACGCCCTTGGGTGTGCACCACTCCCATAAACGCTCAATTATGGGTACTCAAATAATTTTTTTTTCCATGTGCATTAAAACAAGAAGAAACGTTAGTTTTTTTTTCATTATTTAATGTTTTTTTCTTTTTTACTTCATGCTATATCTAAAACATGAGGCATTTCAAAGTTGCCTTCAATTATTTCTTGTAGCATTTATAATTTTATTGCAACATAGGTTAAATTTACCAAAGCACAAAATTATGAAACCCAATAGAATTAATGTAGGATAAAATAATTAGTTTTAGTATACAATAAATTAGATGATTACACACAAGAATCAGAAAACCATAAGTGGTTCAACAATTTATAAATCATTAAAATCCTGAAGAATGCCAAATTCAATGAAAAATAAAGCGAAAAATGCTAATCACATATAGATATGCTTAACATCAATGAAATGGGATGGATAAA
Organism: Phalaenopsis equestris; assembly: GCF_001263595.1. Classification (NCBI taxonomy): domain Eukaryota; kingdom Viridiplantae; phylum Streptophyta; class Magnoliopsida; order Asparagales; family Orchidaceae; genus Phalaenopsis; species Phalaenopsis equestris. The sequence continues at coordinate 108,863 of NW_018164763.1, read as the reverse complement.
TTAATCTAAAATAGAACATATAATATAAATATATCATTCATAGATTTACCTATAGAAAAAACATTTGTACATAAAAACCCATTCATAGATTTACCTATAGAAAAAACATTTGTACCCAATAAAAACTTGTCACATTAGTGATAAACAAGTGCAGTGACAGCCGGACCTAATATGCTCTAAAAAAGGGCATTCACATACAAATCATCCACATATTTAGATATCTAACACCTAAACTTTACTTTTTACAATTATGCCCCCCAAATCTTTCATATCACACCAAAAATACTAATTTTTAACTTTTAAGAAGTTAAATAAACCTTTAAATTCACAGGAAAGGTGACACATAAAAATTAAAGTTTACGTGTTAGACAAGTAAATACATAGGAATTGAGTGGTATGTGTGTAAATCTTCCTAAAAATAATTTGTTTCAGATCTACAAAGGGAAACCAGGAATAATTTTTTTTCTGGCTTAAGGAGGTACAGAAAAAAACTCCTTAGCTTGGCATAAATTCTAACAAAATATGTATAGTTAATACAATTAAAATGTCGGTGAGAAACTTAAATAAGCAAATCATGACTGTATAAAAAAGAATATATAAAAAAAGGCAAATCATAACCTGCACTGTATTCAGAAGTCATGGAACAGCATGATAACATCATCCAACTTCAAGAGTGATGACTCTAATATAAGTCGAGCCCTCTTCAGTCTTTCGGCCTTTTTTACATCAGCATGGGAAACCTGCGATAAAGGATAATTTGGACCAAAAATAAGAAATTTCAAGCAAAGCAGCTCATTCAATCCACATAGTGAGAGCTTTATAATAAGGAATATTTAACATGCATACCATACAATTCTTATGGATTAACATAATCTAACGCTTAAAACTTCATTTTTTACATTCGTTCGCCACTTTATCTATGCATTAAAAATTTTTATTTCACATTTTGAAAGTTAAAATAATGACATTTTTGTTTGATATGAAAATTTGGGTGGTATAAATGTAAAAAAACAAAGAATAGGTGTTAAATAATAGATATGTAGAAAATCTAAAAATTGGGTGGTATGTAACCAAGCATGCATGAAGAATGAGATTAATTTTGACAAAAGAGGTCAAAGATTGTGTAAGATCCAAAATTCCCCATTCCTTTTTTTCCTCCGCTCTCTACCACCTTTCCGAATTGATAGTCCCGAACCAACATGCGATTCTTTCCTTTTCTTCCTTGATTCGTTGTTTCCGCCTTTGCTTTTCTTCGCTTCGTTGTTGCCTCTCTCGGCATTTAAGGAAGACTAATGCCGACGATAGGGCACTTCACTCGCCTCCTTCTACAACCGTCTGTCAAAACCCTTTGCGCTCTCCCCCTCCTCCCTTTCTCAAGGTTCCGCCCAGAACAGTCGCCTTAGTGATCAAACCCTTGCGATACAGTCTCAATTAGAGCTATTCCGGCTAGCGACAGCGAGATCGTGATGTACAAGGGCCACCAAACTCTTTCGCTTCACTCCTATCTGATACCTTGGAAGAAGTTGACTCTCACCTTGTCCTCTTTTCGATAACAAGAACACTGACTTGCAACTGGTCTGGCTCCAAAGTCTCCACGGCAAGTTATTGAACCAACGAAAGATTGATTCTTTCAAAGTCATATAGAATAAACAATATTTAAGAACTTCATTTACCCTTAAAAGACATGTAGTTGTCTTAAAGAAGATACCTGGTCAACAGGATCAAACTTCCCATTATAAAATTTCAGAGAAAGAATCTTGAACCTTCTAGGTGTCTCGACATCTGTAATCTCCCTTGAGAATGAGCTCTCCACCGGTCTTTGTTTCCTTCTTCGAGCCTTCATCCGAGGATTCATAAGGCTCTCGATTTGTGACGTAAGATTTGTCCCTCTATTTTCTTCTTTTAGCCTCGGATCAAGAGCCTCTATAGGTCCTGGCTTGGCACTTGCCTTGATAGTCCTTGCTTCGACTCTTCTTATCTATATGAACGGGTAACGGTTTCTAGAAGCTTCTTGTCTTGAATCTTGTATAGCTTTCAGGAATTATTCCATCAGCTCATTAATCTTTTGTGTCACAAACTCTCTGGTGCAATCCATCATTTTTTATTCTTCCATAAGCTAAAATGAACTTGCAGAGTTTGAGTATGAATTTCACGTTCATCGCACCTTTTAAGATGTTTAATCCTTTAAAAAATATTATTAGTGAGTTCATGCAATCCTGTAAAATTTTTACAATGAAGGTCTAGGAGAAGATGATGGAGGGGTTTCTTAAGCTCATGTTTCTCATTCTATTTTTTCTCAAGATTATGCGGTCAGGAATTAGCTTAAAGAAAGGGTTTTAGCTTCTCGGTATAAAGCAGAGAGAGAGAGAGAGATTTAGAGGTCTTTTTCTTCCTCGATTTGATCCCCTGGAAGCTCTCTTTGACCTCCCTTCGATATGAGAGAAAAGAAATATAAAATTACATTTCGTATAGTATTGTGTTAGTCCGTGGAATCTTTGTATTAGGCGGCGCCCATAAATAAGAATTGACGCATGTAACCTGAAGAAATGACACTATTTTACTCTTTCGCTTCACTCCTATCTGATACCTTAGAAGAAGTTGATCACAAGAACACTGTCTTGCAACTGGACTGGCTCCAAAGTCTCCAGGGCAAGTTATTGAACCAACGAAAGATTGATTCTTTCAAAGTCATATAGAATAAACAATATTTAAGAACTTCATTTACCCTTAAAAGACATGTAGTTGTCTTAAAGAAGATACCTGGTCAACAGGATCGGACTTCCCATTATAAGATTTCAGAGAAAGAATCTTGAACCTTCTAGGTGTCTCGACATCTGTAATCTCCCTTGAGAATGAGCTCTCCACCAGTCTTTGTTTCCTTCTTCGAGCCTTCATCCGAGGATTCATAAGGCTCTCGATTTGTGACGTAAGATTTGTCCCTCTATTTTCTTCTTTTAGCCTCGGATCAAGAGCCTCTCTAGGCCCTGGCTTGGCACTTGCCTTGATAGTCCTTGCTTTGACTCTTCTTATCTATATGAATGGGTAATGGTTTCTAAAAGCTTCTTGTCTTGAATCTTGTATAGCTTTTAGGAATTATTCCATCAACTCATTAATCTTTTGTGTCACAAACTCTCTAGTGTAATCCATTATTTTTTATTCTTCTGTAAGCTAAAATGAACTTACAGAGTTTGAGTATGAACTCCACGCTTATCGCACCTTTTAAGATGTTTAATCCTTTAAAAAATATTATTAGTGAGTTCATGCAATCCTGTAAAATTTTTACAATGAAGGTCTAGGAGAAGATGATGGAGGGGTTTCTTAAGCTCATGTTTCTCATTCTATTTTTTCTCAAGATTATGCAGCCAGAAATTAGCTTAAAGAAAGGGTTTCAGCTTCTCGGTAAGAAGGGGGAGAGAGAGAGAGATTCAGAGGTCTTTTTCTTCCTCGATCTGATAAGGGTTTCAGCTTCTCGGTAAGAAGGAGAGAGAGAGAGAGAGATTCAGAGGTCTTTTTCTTCCTCGATCTGATCCCCTGGAAGCTCTCTCTGACCTCCCTTCCATATGAGAGAAAAGAAATATAAAATTACATTTCATAAAGTATTGTGTTAGTCCGTGGAATCTTTGTATTAGGCGGTGCCCATAAATAAGAATTGACGCATGTAACTTGAAGAAATGACGCTATTTTACAGCAAATCGTTTGCCTCGGACTGGCATGACCACTTCGGCGAGTAAGCTTGGCTCGACCATTCGGCATGTGGGCTTGGCTCGACCATTCGGCAGGTGGGCTCAACTCGACCATTTCAGTCGGTGAGCTCGACTCGACAACTCTGGCAAGTGGGCTTTAGCTTGAGAATGATTTGATCTTCAGATAGAGGCCTTCAAAGCCCATATGGCCTCTTAACCCTTACCTTATGCCCCTAAAAAAATCTTATTTAAGTCATGGCCGTATTTGGGTATACGCATACATACCAACCAATTCTTATATTTTCATATCGGAAACCTAAGCTTTGCCTTTTCCATTTATACCACTCAAATCTTACATTTCAAAGATACCACCATGTTAATTTTTAAAAATTTAAATGCACCTTCTCATGCATAGATAAGGTGGTCTGAATGTCAAAACTGAAGTCTACGTGTTAGATATGTAAAATACAAAAGAATTCTGTGGTATGGATGCATATCTTCCTTCAGAAAATTGCATGCCCAAAACATTTTAACAGAGAATCATGTATGGAAAAAAAATCATGGATGAAGAAATGAAGCGGTGAGCAAAAAAAAGTATGGAACCTTGAATAAAAAAAACGATGAAAGGAATCAGGACAAAAACAAATAGATGGTATCATCCCAACAAACCTGAAATTCTTCAGCAACTTGAGCAATTTTTTGACTTATATTTAAGGCGGCATGAAACATATCGTTCAAAACATGTTCCCAGAGCAATTTCTTGTTCGCTTTCCACAAAAATACCTCGGTCCTTCCCCCAGCATTCAAATTTACTTTCTGCATCAATCAACAAGATGCCACACATCAATGAACTTCAACACCACAAATGGCATCAAAAAGATAAAAAGGAAAAAGGATCTAAAATTTCAACACAAATAAATGAGTTCTAATGACTTTTTCATCAAATTAATTTTCATGCTTACCCCTATTCTTTTGTTAAGAGATGGCCAATTCAAGAAGAAAACAGATCAGTGGTGTCGCCCTTAGAAGGTTCAATTGTTAAGATATACGGTATTGATTTACAATAAATAACTTGCAATAGCCTACACTTTTCAACATAAGTTATACCATAGATTCTCTTATAAGAAACATCGTTGGGATAATAATCTAGAACAAGAGGTGTAACCGAGTGAGGCTGGCTCAGGCTCAGCTCGAAAAGTGGCTCTTGAACTAAGCTCGATGAGCTAACAAGCCAAGCTTAAGCCAACCTCAACTCGAGTCATTAGCTTGTGGGCAGGCTAATTTAAAAATAATTAAAACAAAATTTGCTCAAAATATATTAAAAATCAATATTTTATCTTTAATTTATTAAAAATATTTTAAAAAATTATATTTTATATTTTATATCAAATAATTTCTTATTACTTATCTCCTAAGTGCTCGTTCTATACATCATTTTATTATAGCATGAGCACGAATTGATATTGTTCTCTCTTACATAATAAATAAGCAAACTCACAAGCTAGCTCAAGCTCGTAGAATTAAGCTCGAGCACGAGCTCAAGCTCAATTGTTTAATCAAGAACAAGTCCAAGTTCAAGCCGCGGGTGGCTCAAGCTCGACTTGACTCATTTATAACCCTAGCTAGAACCTCTCCAATGAAGCAATGGGACTAAAATCATAGTGCAACAAATAATAAAGTTAAAAGCAAATGAATTCATAAATCCGTAGGAAACAGTCTTCTAAACTCGATGAGTTGTACATGCCTAAGAAAATGGCCGTATTTGGGTATACGCATACATACCAACCAATTCTTATATTTTCATATCGGAAACCTAAGCTTTGCCTTTTCCATTTATACCACTCAAATCTTACATTTCAAAGATACCACCATGTTAATTTTTAAAAATTTAAATGCACCTTCTCATGCATAGATAAGGTGGTCTGAATGTCAAAACTGAAGTCTACGTGTTAGATATGTAAAATACAAAAGAATTCTGTGGTATGGATGCATATCTTCCTTCAGAAAATTGCATGCCCAAAACATTTTAACAGAGAATCATGTATGGAAAAAAAATCATGGATGAAGAAATGAAGCGGTGAGCAAAAAAAAGTATGGAACCTTGAATAAAAAAAACGATGAAAGGAATCAGGACAAAAACAAATAGATGGTATCATCCCAACAAACCTGAAATTCTTCAGCAACTTGAGCAATTTTTTGACTTATATTTAAGGCGGCATGAAACATATCGTTCAAAACATGTTCCCAGAGCAATTTCTTGTTCGCTTTCCACAAAAATACCTCGGTCCTTCCCCCAGCATTCAAATTTACTTTCTGCATCAATCAACAAGATGCCACACATCAATGAACTTCAACACCACAAATGGCATCAAAAAGATAAAAAGGAAAAAGGATCTAAAATTTCAACACAAATAAATGAGTTCTAATGACTTTTTCATCAAATTAATTTTCATGCTTACCCCTATTCTTTTGTTAAGAGATGGCCAATTCAAGAAGAAAACAGATCAGTGGTGTCGCCCTTAGAAGGTTCAATTGTTAAGATATACGGTATTGATTTACAATAAATAACTTGCAATAGCCTACACTTTTCAACATAAGTTATACCATAGATTCTCTTATAAGAAACATCGTTGGGATAATAATCTAGAACAAGAGGTGTAACCGAGTGAGGCTGGCTCAGGCTCAGCTCGAAAAGTGGCTCTTGAACTAAGCTCGATGAGCTAACAAGCCAAGCTTAAGCCAACCTCAACTCGAGTCATTAGCTTGTGGGCAGGCTAATTTAAAAATAATTAAAACAAAATTTGCTCAAAATATATTAAAAATCAATATTTTATCTTTAATTTATTAAAAATATTTTAAAAAATTATATTTTATATTTTATATCAAATAATTTCTTATTACTTATCTCCTAAGTGCTCGTTCTATACGTCATTTTATTATAGCATGAGCACGAATTGATATTGTTCTCTCTTACATAATAAATAAGCAAACTCACAAGCTAGCTCAAGCTCGTAGAATTAAGCTCGAGCACGAGCTCAAGCTCAATTGTTTAATCAAGAACAAGTCCAAGTTCAAGCCGCGGGTGGCTCAAGCTCGACTTGACTCATTTATAACCCTAGCTAGAACCTCTCCAATGAAGCAATAGGACTAAAATCATAGTGCAACAAATAATAAAGTTAAAAGCAAATGAATTCATAAATCCGTAGGAAACAGTCTTCTAAACTCGATGAGTTGTACATGCCTAAGAAAACTGTCCAATAAAAAGTATGACAACAGATTTCTGAAACATCTGCAAAACATTTCTATGGAACGAAGGTGATGATAAAAACATGATCAAATCATGGCTATAATTTTCATCTCATCAGATAGTAGTTTATTACTAGCAGCCCATTCAATAGCGTATTTAATAAATTTTTTTCTTTACCTCCATTTCCAAGTAATCATCTCTCCAGAGTTTGCATAGAATTTTCTGGGCTTCCTTCTTCTCAAGAAATGTACTATCTGAAATCTGAAATCATTTATGTCGTCAGTATGATTCTACATCGAAGTCTTCTCCTCATTAGAATAACTCAATTAAACCAACCTAAATAATATTTTGTTTATTTCATGCAAATTACGACAACCACACTTAAATACATGTTTCTCAAGAAAAAAAAAATCTCTTCTGAAGCATTGCACATACAAACTGACACACAAACCATGTATAAATATGATGATTTACTTGAAAAGATTATAATGCATGAATAGTCTTGAGAAAGTATTGGATGGGAAAGACATTTATAAATATGAATATGAATATTTAATAATATTGTGAGGTTAGTGTTGAATGAAGAAAGTCACAAGAAGGCAAATAGTGAAACTTCAAATTCTGCTCTGATTGTTACTCCTAGACTAAGGAATCTTGATAGAAATACAGAAAGAGGAAGATCAAAGTCTGGCAGATGAAAGCCCATGTCAATGAGAGAAAAAACAAATGTAATGCTGGAACTACGGGAAGACATGTCACTTTAAGAAAGACTGTAATGCTCCAAAGAAGACTGGTGGTAGAGGCCCGTGTAGAAAACTCTTTACAAATATCTCCATAGATGAAATCCAATGCGACTCTTATTTTATTCCTAGATAGTATTTAATTGGATACTAGACTCATGTGTCTCTTTTCATGCTTGCCCCAACAAAGAGGTGCTCAAAAACTAAACTCAATGTGATCTAGGAGAAGTCTATTTAAGAGATAATAAGGCCTACAATATTGTATGAAAAAGTGATGTTGATATCAAATGAATCATTCTGAAAGCTCAATGAAATTAGACATGTTCCATATTGAAGAAAAAATTGGTTATTGTGAGTCAGCTTGCAAGTTCAGGGTACGTAACTACTTTCACAGGGGATTCGTGGAAGGTGACCAAATGGGCATTAATGATGGCTTGAGACAACATTGAAGGCACCATTTACATGGTCAATGAGATGTTGAATCCATTAAAGGTGTTGGAACAAATGTTGATGAATCTCTTTAACACCGCAAGCTTGGTCATATGAGAGAGAATTGTATGAAGTTCTTCATTTATAAGAACAAACTTCATGGTTTAAAGTTTATAAAGTTTATAGATTTAGATTTTTATAAAGATTTTGTATATGGCAAGCAAAGGTTGCAAAGCTGAAGTCAACAAATATGAATTTAGTGTATACCAATGTATGGGCTCTTGCTCTAGTTCAATCAGTTGAAGGTTCTCAATATTTTCACTTTCATTGATGATTACACTAGAAATTATGGGTGTACTTATTGAAATATAGATCTGAAGTATTTGACATGTTTAAGACGTGGAAAGTCATTACTGAGAATGAGACATGTTCGGGTAGAAGTGTCTCAGATGATATATATCATGATCAGATCATAAGTTATTGTGCTTCAAGGGAAATCGGACATCAGTTCATTGTATTAAGGACACCATAGCAAAATGTTTTTGAGCACATGAATAGAATCATTACAGGAAGAGTTAGGAGCATGAGGTTACATGCAGATTTGCCAAAATAATTATAGAAAAAAATAGTGAATACATAAGTTTATTTGATAAATTGTGGTCTGTCAGTACCTTTAAATAAAGGCTTACCTGAAAAAGCTTTGAGCGGCAATGATGTAAATCTATCTCACCTAAAAATATTTGGTTGTTCATAATATATATTAATGATGATGCAAGATTCATAAATAAGTTGATCCAAAATCTATAAGTGCACTTTTATTGGGTATGGCTTTAGATGAATTTCACTCTAAATTATAGGACTCAGTATTAATGATGATGCAAGATTCATAAATAAGTTGATTCAAAATCTATAAGTGCACTTTTATTGGGTATGACTTTAGATGAATTTCACTCTAAATTATGGGACTCATAATAAAAAATTCATAAGGAATAGAGATGTCACTTTCAATAAAATGGAGATGTACAATGATAGAAACAGAACTCATGATTGTCCACTTTTGAAGACCCCACCAAATATGCTGAGATAGAAGACATTGGTAATAAAAAAAATGGAGAAATGAAAGATGATCAATCTAATGAAGCATAAGAAATTCCTCAAACATCTGCTACAGAAGTTGGGAGAGCCGACAGAATCACACAGCCGATACAGAGATATTCTCTTTTGTACTATCTATTATTAACTGATCGTAGTGAACAAAAGTGGTATGATAAGACCACTCAAGTTGAAGACTCAAAAGAGAGTTTTTTCATGGATGACAAGATTCGGTTACTAATGTCAACTAGGCATCGGAATTGGAAAAACAACCAAATAACAGAAAAGAACTGCACAACAAGTGAGTTTACAGGCTGAAAGAAAAATTAGATGGTAGTAAGCACTACAAGAAAAGGTTTGTTGTGAAGAAATTTCAGCAAAAGAAAAGAGTTGACTACACTAAGATATTTCTCTTATAGTGAAGATGCCAACTATCAAAATTAATTTGAACTAAATAGCAGAGGAAGATGTACATCTGGAGCAAATGAATTTAACGACTTCTTCTTACATGGTGACTTAGAAGAGAAACTATATATGGTGCAACCATAGGGATATGAAGTTCTAGAAAAAGAAGATATGATTTGTAGATTGAAGAAGAGTCTTTCTGGTTTGAAGCAGGTATGACAGCAATGGTACAAGAGATTTGACATGTTTATGTTAGGCAATGAATACACCAATTGTCAACAAATCATTCTTCATTAAACAGTGTCATAATTGATATATTGTTCTTTTTTGTATATGGATGACATGTTAATTGCAGGAACAGATATGAAAATGATCAAAAATTTGAAAGAAATTATCAAAGGAGTTTGAAATGAGGGATTTAAATCTAACAAAAAAATCATCAGTATGAGAATTAGCAAAGGGATAGGAGTATAAGTATATTGAAATTGTCTTAGACAAAATATGTTGAGAAAATCGTATGCATATTCAACATGAGTGAGGTAAAATTAGTTTGCAACCCCTTAGCCAGTTATTTTAAACTATCTAAAGAAAAATCGCCTAAGTTTGAAGCTAAACAAGTACAAATGAAAGAAACCACTTTTATTTCAGTTGTTGAAAGTTTTGATGTATGCAATGATATGTAGAAGACTAGATATTACACATGTAACGGAAGTAGTGAGTGGGGACAAGAGTAATCCAAGGAAACATCAATGGAACGCAATGAAGTGGATTCAAATATTTTAAAGGAACAATCAACATTACACTTTGCTTTAGAAGTGCAGAAATTGATCTCTAGGGATATATAAATTCAGGTCTGATACAAGATATTGATGGTGGAAGAAGTACAACACGATACATCTTTACCTTAGGGAACACAACAGAGTTAGACTTTCAGGTTGCAGAAGATTGTTGTACTGTTAACTATTAAAACACTGAGGCTAGCAAATAAATGATTTGATTGCAGAGCTTTATGGCAGAATTGAGCCAAGAGCAGGTGAAAGAAAAATTTCATAGTGACAGTATGAGTGTCATTCATTTAGTAAAAAATGTTGGATTTCATGTCAGGACGAGCACATTCAGCTAACGTATTATTTCATTGGTTCACCCTTAAATGATGAAAAATCTTTAGAGAATATACGATATAAATTCTGCATATATGTTGATTCAAATTGTTACAATTAAGAAAATGAAGCTATGTTTGGTTTCAGTTGGTGTTCAGGAAGATTGAGAACAAGGTTGAGCCACGCTACAATACATCACTATGAAGATAGTACAAATTTAGAGAGAAATTGATTGCAATCATTCTACAAGTGAGAGATTGTTATATGAGAAGCTTGATTGTGGAAAGTTGGGGTGCCTCTACACCTCTTGTGGTGCCATGATGCCAGTGGGGGCGCCAAAGCGCCCTACAATGTGTTTCTGGAATAGAGAGCAAAAAATTGTGGTGCTCAAGAGGGGAGCAGCTGCACCTGAACTGTTCCCTGAACTCAAGTGCCTGGAAACCCAGTGCTCGGCGGTGGCCCTCTGGTACCAGCAGCTGTTTTTGGCAATTCGAGACTTTGAGTCTTCAGCTTAGCTGTGGAAGTTTGAGTTCAATCTGAGTCCATTTGTCTGCGTGCGTCGAAGGGTTGGATTTCAATGCTCTTCTGTGTGAGGAAGAAGATGAACGTTCTTTAGTTCCAAAGTGTGGAGAGGCTAGAGTATGATGTAATTTATAGAATTCTCCTCATTCTTCATAGTGAATTTCTTAGTGTGATATGACTCCGATTTTTTCTTGTTCTCGGGTTTTTCTGCATTACATCTTGGTGTTCTTTGTGTTTTCTATGATTTCGTGTTTTGTGCACTTCATTTCAAAGTTTGGTGATCTCTCCCAGCAACAAATATTTACAACTTCTTCATAAAATTATCAGGGATGATAAGAGTTTCTTTACAATGATTAATTTTAAGAGAGATATAATCAAATGGAGTGACAAATGTTTATGATGGTCTATTGGTTATGTTTCAAGAAGCACAATATTCATGGCATATTTTTCTTGATAAATATTAGATGCTAAACTCATTAGAGTAAATTTTTCGTAATTCATAGCCTTTGATCCACAAATTATATTTTTCTTCATGTAATATGGGTGCATTGCATCATTCTTGATGCACAAGAAACATATACCTCAAACCATCCATTTAAGACTATAAAATTTCATTGTTAGTTGGTGAAAAGATTACATGAACAAATAGTTAAAAAGAAACCTCTATAAAAAGCCAAAGAAATAAAATACGTTGGATCAAGTTGACGTCAAATATTCAGACATTTACTAGATCAAGAATGGCGAAGTTATCGCAAATGTTATTGTGTGGCTAAAAATCTAAAAAACAGTTGGATGAAGAAAATTTTTCCAATTTATGCTCCTAAAGAAAACACAAGTTGAAACATTTTATCCACTAGGAAAGAAAAAGCTTTGAAAGACTAGAGATTGAACAGAGCTTGAATAATCAATAACCTTGACATCAAAACAATCATGATTAGTACTGGGAAACACAAAATTTAATTTCACAGGGAGGAAAAAAATTAAGAATAGCCATGGAACCATCGATAAAATGATACATGACTTTGCCATCCATGGAAATTGAAGTGCACTAATTCTTACATCCATATATATGATACTAAGAATTGGAGAAATATGGGGAATAATAACACCCAACATATCAACATCAACTAAGAAAGGGAAAAATTCAAAAGACAAGTCAATTGTAGTTTCCAAAACATGAGAGCATTCCGTGAGGGTGCCACATAAAAATCTTGTGTGTCAAAAACATGCTCAAAACCTTCAAATTCACTTATTTCCACTAACCATGTGTAGAAATCTCAATTTGTAACTCTCTAGTCAAAGAAGCAAAAAATACTATTTCAACATGAACGCGAGCCACAAATGATCAGATCAGTTTGGCAGTAGCATTGTCCATGTCTGTTGGCTCACCAAGGTTGATCATAGTTAGTATAGTATAGAATGGCTAGTGTAACGGACACGAAGATGAGAAAAAAATATCATTTAAGTATAATAGGATGCTCCTTAGAAGTATCGAAGTATAGAGACCACTTCTACATTAACATAGTATGAATGATTAGAGAAAGATCTCGAATAATCTTCATCCAAGCTATCTCGATAAGCATGTGGTGAAGGTCAAGAAGTATAGCAGAAAAGTCATTTATTGGACGTAAATCAAACATGAAAAGACAGTTGATCCCCAAGCTCGGAGAAAAATGCAAATTTATAAACCAAGTGTAGAAGAAGGCATTCTCATATAGGAAATCTCAACCTCAAAAAAGAGTGTTCCAATTAGCAGAATATGAGTCATGCTGCAAGAATAAAGGAAAACTAATAAGTGGCTCTGATTGCAAAGAACCCTTCCCCCTAAAAGCATTAGCGAAGGAAAAAGTTTGAGCAAAAAACTTAGAAGGCGAAACACCTGCATCTAGATTCAGTCTAATTATGAAAATTGGTGAACCATTAGTATCAAAGAGGTGTTCACAATTACAAAGACGAGCCAAAAGGCAGAGCCCCAACGTTGAGGCTGCAAAACACTGGTAAAGGGGGAGAAGAGCAAGTCCTTGTCAGTAAATGGGCTACGCTCCATATATGTAAGCTAAGTAGGTAGAAATGTGTCGCCATCAAAGAAATCAATGACCCGAGAGAGGGATTGTCAGCTGAGTTCAAACTTAAGAGTAGTAGAGTGAAGGGCCTGCTGGAGGTTCAGAATGTATGTTTGCGGCCTGTGAGGAGAGAGAAACAACGAGGAAGCTTGCAAAAAGATCCCAACATGTGTGATACCATTCTAGGGCTCCTAGAAGGTGTTTGGGAAACGAGTTTAGCGAAGAGGTGGTTGTAGAATAATGATGAGATGATAATATAGGCAGTCGACAACGTTTGGAGGGAGATAAACAACATTCGGCAGCTGTCCCAAACCAAACAGCGGGTCAAACGGCAAATGGCGTGATACGCGCGGCAATGAGGATCCACCATCTATTCTGAACAAAATTCAGATACGAGACTAAACAGATAATAACTTCTCTAAACACTACAACAATAACAAAAATTCACAAAACAGTAAAATCCCACACATAAATAAATCCCTAATACAAAATAACCACAATTAAAAATAGCGAAATAGGATATATCAGAAAAAGAAAAAAAAAGGAAAAAACAACAAGCTGAAATTGAATAACGTGACGTTCGGTGATCGCGAAAAATAATTGATTGCATAGAATCACGAAAACGCTTGATTCCACATAATCGCAGAATTCACGTAATACAAAATAACCACAATTAAAAATAGCGAAATAAAATATATCAGAAAAAGAAAAAAAAAAGGAAAAAAAACAAGCTGAAATTGAATAATGTGATGTTCGGTGATCGCGAAAATAATTGATTGCATAGAATCACGGAAACGCTTGATTCCACATAATCGCAGAATTCCCATGAGTAGATTGTGGTATCCCCGATTCCGTGACCCTGTATGATGCTCCTGCATCCTTCTCCACAACTAGGAGAGGCATTTTTTTTCTTCTATGGAAGGACAGATCCCACCGCTAGCTGTTCTTTCACATAAAACACTAAAGTAGATTTTTAATGTAGCGTTCTATCCCTCCTGTTTGGTCATCTTTTATGGGATGAAACCACTGAATTGAACTGAAATTTAATAAACAACTTACTCCATACTGCCTTTCAGAAATAACTCAACAGCTTCGCATCTCTGACATGCTGGACCTCATTCAACAATGACAAGTTAGAATGTAGATTGTACATCTAAAAATCCTGACATTCTCTTATCAGGGGCTACCCTGTGTATGGTATTGGCCTCTCAAACTCATAACTCTCTTGGACAACCAATGTCAGGCTTATTGATGCTCCTCATAAGAACCAAAAAAATGTAGTTTGTGACAGTACATCCTCAAACTTAATATGAACGTTTATTATCTTAGATTCACAACCTTCTAGGACAACCAATGTTAATCCTATTGGAGTCTCTTTCATGTGTTCAGCTTAAATCACTAACATCTCTCTCGTCCGCTGCAAGATGATACTCCTCTATGACAACTTCCTTATATTTTCTCACTGTCTAATTCTCTCACTACTCCCTGCTCGGTGAAAGATATCATTCTCATGTTTGGGAAATCTGATGCAATGTGCCCAAAGTCATGACACTTGAAACATTTTCTAGCTGGGACGTATTTGAGAGTGCTAGTGAGATCAACCTTTTCTTCGCTTTGAATTGGTTTCTAATTTGTTGGGGTCTGCATGGGTGCTCTACTCGGTATACTCTTGCTACCAGATCAAATGGTTGGCCTCTCTTTAAAGAGAGGTGTGGGTCTAGTATTGTTGTGTTGTCTCTTGACCTTCAGAGATAGAGTCAGACATCCTATAATGTTCACTAGGGTTGTAACTGTAACACGGTGCCAAAGAACGGTCTCAATCCTCCCAGATATTGAGCTATGGTGTTCTCCTCCGACTCAATGGTGTTCTCCTCCAACTCTACTAGCTCACACTTCTGCTCGAACTCAATTGTGTACTCCTCTACTAAGAGATATTTCTGTAAGTGGTAAAATCTCAAAAACAAATCCTGCCTATAATGTGATTGTAGGTATTTGTGTTCCATCTCTCGTTTTATCTTGAATCATATATTCATTTTACTTTCCCCTTTACGTTGGCGTAAGCACTTTAAGTTTTCCCACAACAGATATGCACTCTTCTTTAACTTAATGATGACTAGTTTTATTATTCTGCCTAATGGGATGCCTTGTACTCAAAGACACATTTCATTACATGCAACGATTAAATGAACTAATTAGGATCCATGCAACCGTCAAAATCTAGTAAGTCAATCTCTATTCCAAAATCTCGGTTTCTCTGATATCTCATGTCAAATCATATGGATAGTGGTTCTTCATCACTGGAAACTATCCGATGAAAGTGACTCCCTTCTTCATCTCGATCTGGCAAGTCGCCTCTATAGCTACAATTGGCCTCGCAAAATTGTCTCCTCTTGAAAGCACCAAGCCTCTATTGCAATTGAAAAATCTTTCATTGTATATCCTCTATTGTTAGTTCTTGTACACTTCACTGAGGGTTTTTCCTTGGTAGCATGACATCCTTTTCACCCGATCAAGTTTTCGACGGATGTAAGATTACAAATCAAGATTGGTCAAGGTTTAGTTTAGGTGTTGGGTGTCAAGGCGGAATTTTCGTGAAGCTAAAAAGATTGGGTTTTGAAAATTTAGGGTTGAGGTTAGGAATTGCAGTAGGAAGGTTTAAGTATGATGGATTTCTTTTTGAAATTTTAAATTTGAGGTAAGAAAAATAAAATCCTAAAAACTAAGGTTTGTTGGGCTTTGATACTAAATGATATCATTCTAAGGCTCCTAGAATGTGCTCAGGAAACAGATTTAGCAGGGAGGTGGTTGTGGAATAGCGAAAGGATAATAATATGAGCAGTCGACTACGTTTGGAGGGAGATATTGATGTTTGGTGGCTATCCAGCTAAAAATAGCAGGTTGAAGAACAAATGACATGACACGAGCAATGAGGAGTATCTAACACCTGTTCCTGAGCAAGAGACATATCTACCACTTGCCAAAGAAAGAGGATATAGCACTTCGAAGAGCATAAAACTTCTCTAAACACAATAGCAATAGCAAAAACCCTCAAAACAACAAAAACCAAACATAAATAGGTACTTAATAGAAAGAACCCTATTTAGAAATATCAAAATAGAAAAAATCAGAAAAAGAATGAAAAAGAAAGGAAAAACATTCTGAAATTTCAAAACATGTAGTTTGGTGCTAGTGGAAACGCTTGATTCCGCAAAAGCGTGAAAATTCCCGCAACATGATTGCAAGATCTCATATCTCGTGACCCTGTATGATGCATCCGTGTCTCCGACTAGGAGAGCCATCTTCTTCTATGGAATGAACTAACTCCCACAGTAGTATGTTCTTTCTCGTAAAACACCAAAGTAGGATTTTAAAGCAATAGTTCAACTCTCCTATCTGGCCATCTGTCTGGGACGATATTACTGAATTGAATTGGAATTTAATACTTAGCTTACTTCATATAGTCTTCTAGAAATAACTCAAAAGCTTTACATTTTTGACAAGTTGGACCTCCCTCAACAGTGACAATTTAGGGCCCGTTTGGGACAACTTCAAACAGTGAAAACGCCGCCTTACTGCTTGTTTAGAATTTTCGGCCAGCTTATTAAAAAATGTTGTTTGAAATTTAGGAAGAATTTCGCCCGCGGCATTACCCCTGCAACGTATCTTCGCTGCGTTTAATTCTGATTTACGCTCTACCCTTTCATAGCAATCACAAATTACCGCAGAGAGAGAGCCCTAGCTCACGATCCCTAGCCGCTTCTGCTCCCCGCCCTTCGCACACGCACTCGCAATCCCTAGCCGCTCCTGCAGTCGCTCCTTCCCTTCCCTTCGGATCCCTAGCCACTTATGCTCCCTGCCCTTCGCATAAGCAGTCGCAATCCCTAGCCGCTCTTACAGT
>NW_018164763.1:77362-91659 GCF_001263595.1 Phalaenopsis equestris | reverse complement strand
GCGCCCGGCTTCTCCGGCAGTCCTAACGCTCGCTCCTGCTCTTCACGTAGATCCTCTCCCTGCTTATTCGACATTAATCATAGGCGGCCGCCAGCTCTTCTCTTCGGCATTCATCCCGCTCCAGGTAAATCCATTCTCCCCTCCCATCAAGTTTGCATATCTCTTCTTGGTGGGAATCTTCTTTGTATGTAGAGTTGAATCCCTGAATTTTTTGTTGATTCATACTTTGAAAAAAAAATTATAAAAAGGGAATATTAATGAGTTGTTAATCCTTTGTTGAAGAATTTTTTTTCGTTTATTCCATATTCCTCAAATTGATTTTAAGTTTTATTATTTTGATATCATATTTTTTCAAAAAGAAAAGTAAAAAGAATCACTCAATTTTTTCTCTCCAATTTGATGCGCGGTGATGTTTCAGAGATTGGAAATTTAAGACAAACTGTATTCGTAGCAACCATTGCTCTTGTTGTTTTTACTCTTCTTCCACTGTGGGATGAGTTTCCTAAGGAATTAGGAATAGGTCTTGTGTCTGCCTTTTGAATTTGGATTCATTAAATTTGGGTTTTTATGTAAATCATTTTTTTTTTGTATTATCAATTTAAAACATATACTACTCACAATTCGTCATTTGATTGAGACATGCTATGACATGCTTATAAAGTTCATGATTTATGTGAATCAGAATAATAATGCAAAACTGATTCATGATTTATTTATATCATTAGTTTAAAGTTTCATTTGAAAATTTTCCTTTATTGGGAGTTAAGGTATTTTAATTCCTCTAATTATTGGGCTCTCCGGAATAATAGTAATGAGTAAAGCAAAAGAGGTCGGATCATCTGTCATGTGGGATAGACAGTCCACTATTATATTTTGTGATCTTTGTCTGGTGGAGGTTGAGCAGGGAAATAGACCCACCACCTATTTTAATAAAGAAGGGTGGCATAATCTTATGATT
Source organism: Phalaenopsis equestris (assembly GCF_001263595.1). NCBI lineage: Eukaryota > Viridiplantae > Streptophyta > Magnoliopsida > Asparagales > Orchidaceae > Phalaenopsis > Phalaenopsis equestris. The sequence goes on along the minus strand of NW_018164763.1, from coordinate 90,701 downwards.
AAATTCAAGGAACTGACTGGAAGAGATTACGATCGGATGAAACTCAAAAACAAGTGAGATCAATTAAAAAAGTATTGAAAAATATGGAAAGAACTCAAAAGAGGATCAATCGGATTGAGTTAGAATCCAGTGAAGCGGACAATTGAGGCACCAGAGGATTAGTGAGCTGACAAATTAAAGGAGGCTAAGAAATTAGAGGTAAATACATACCTAAGATTACTTCTTCTTGCATAAATGTTCACAATGAAATGTTTTCACTAAAAAAATGTTGTAATCTATAACAGGCAGTGCCCGCAGCCAAAAAATTCAAATGTAGTGGCATTGATCCAATTTTGGAGGAGAAGTTGGATGTCATGTTCACTGGGGTTGTCGCAACGGGAGCTCATGCTTTCACCCCAAATGACCAGGGGTGTTGACTTACCACAGGACATTGAAATCGAGCATATAGCTGAGTCAGGAGAATGTCCCAACCAAATAAACACCGATGTTCAAGCAGGGAGAAAGCGTCCCCAGATCGACAAAAATAAAAAGGAGCTGCATTTGTCAGAAGTACCATAGATAAACTGCTTGAATCCTGTAAAGCTAGGTCTGAACCATCACAGGACAACGCAATTGAGGAATGTTTTCAGGTTCTAAATACATATCCCGGTGTTAAGGCCGACCAAGAGATCTATGTGAACTATGTGAAGTCGCTAGGAGACCCAACCCGCAGACAGTTTTTTACAAAGTTGGACCCAGAATTCCGACTCGCTTACTTGCGCTCTTACATGAATGATTGACTGCTTATGTCATTATGTTTTATTTTACTATCGAACTTTGTAATGTTTAGGTTATGAACTCTTTACAGTTTTTTCATGGGGACACAATCATATGTTTTTTATTATATTATGTAGTGTTTTTTACATCAACTATCATATCTTTACTGTTTTATTCTTTACTATTTTTTCATGTTTTATTCTACTACGATCCGCTTCAATTTTCATGTTTTTATGAATAAGGTTTCCTACTTTTCCCGATATTCTAGCATGTTTAAATATTTATCATTTTTAAGATATTGTAGAATAGATGAAGAACAAGTTAACCACAACCGTGAAACTGCTCTCATTCTTACCTTGCTATATCATTACTACCATACATACGTTGATCGAACCCCTTGTATGACATCAAGTCATATTGGGGATAGATGGGAGGGTGAGTTATTACGGGGCCACCCTACACGGTTTGCAAACATGTTTTGTATGACGAAGGAGATATTTCTCAACCTGCTTGATGAACTTCGAAACCTTCATGGGTTGCACGGCTCAAGAAGAACTACAACAAGAGAGGTGTTGGCAATTACCCTCTACATTTTATCCCCGAATGAATCTATTAGAGGTGTTATGGAGCGATTTCAACATTCCTCGAAAACCATCAGCAGATATTTTTCAATAGGTTTGAATGCTCTTGTGAGTTTGACATGCAAGATAATTAAGCCCGATGATATAACGTTTCATCCTATTTCCACAGCACACATATTGCAAATGACCCATGATACATGCCGTTCTTCAAGGTATTTCTTTAACATAAATTTCATATACAAAAATAATATACATGTGAAATGCTAATGGAGAATTTCTTGAACAACAGAACTGTATTGGAGCTATTGACGGAATACATGTTGATGCACGGCTATCTGCTGCAGAGAAGGTGGCCTACATCGGACGCTTTGGCTCCCCCACACAAAATGTGATGGCCGTGTCTGATTTTAACATGCATTTTACCTTTGTGATAGCTGGATGGGAAGGTAGCGCACATGATAGCCGTGTCTTCCACTTTGCTACTAGAAACCGAAGACATGGTTTCCCGCACCCACCATAGTAACTATGTTTCATTTCTTATTTCCATTGTTAATTACCATAACTAAACAGGTAAGTACTACTTGGTCGACGCCGAATAGGATCGACGCCGGATATTCCTTACAAAGGAAATATTTCAAGCCTTATCCAGATACAAAATATCATATCCTTGATTTTGAAAGATCCAGCGGGGTAGCACGAGGAAAGAATGAATTATTTAACAAAAGACATTCCTTCTTGCACGGCGTGATCGAAAGAGCCTTCGGAGTCTGGAAGAAAAAATAGGTTATATTACGTGATATGCCAACTTACCCATTTCCGAAACAGGTGCAGATAGTAGTGGTCACTATGACACTACACAACTTCATTCGACGGCATCACTCTGGATCAGATGCAGAATTTGTCGTGATAGATGATGATTTACTGCAGATCTCACCTGAAGCATTCGAATTCCATGTGGGACGCACCATACCACAGCTTGAAATGGATTCAGTGGATGCACACACTTGAGATGGTGAAGGAGCATCTGAGATGGCAGCTTTGAGAGAGTGAATAAAGAGAGCGAATAGCGGACGACATTAGTCAATCTTGAATGAACATGTCATGTTTCTTCGATTTGGAATGTAATGGATAATGTTGGATCGATTCTCTTTCAGGTCCAGGCTTCACCATGCGTTGCTTGAAAGATTCTATTTTTTGCTTGCAAGATTTTATATTTTGTGATAATTTCTTCAACATCAGTATTATTATCATGATGATCATTGCTATTATGTAAGCTTGATATGATGGACTTTCCTCAGAAGTCTTGAAAGTTTAACAATTTTAAATCACTTGGAAAGCCTGTATGGTAATGCTTTTTAGCTCCTTTATCTTTCAGGAAAAAAAAATAAGATAATCATTTGGATGGATATCTACATGGATGGGACCAACCGGTTTTGTGCATTTCTTTTCAGCAAGATGGTTTTGTCTTATTGTTATATAATCATAATATGCATTAGCATTTATAACCATATAAAATTTAAATGATAAAGCTTACGCTCTACATAATGAAGCTTGTGCTTCATTCTATAATTTAGATTTGTTTTTGCAGGTGTAGAAACGGAAGGCAGATCAATATCTGGCGGATTCTGGTGAAATCACTGTCAGGAGTAGTATAGTGATGGCGTGACGTTTCTTTCATGTAGCTAGAAAATTATAGCTTTAAATTTATATATATTTTCATATATAACACCTAAATTCTTATAATGTTTTTGGATAAAATTTCATTAATAATGCTCTGTACAATTTCATGCCTCTTAGGTTCATCCGGTAGTGAGTTGGGATTGGATGTAACTGAGATCTTTAACCAGCTTAAATGTAAATTTAAACATTGAAAGATTTGCATACATGCAGCGCAATTTATATATATTTTCATATATAACACCTAAATTTTTATTTCTATAATCATGCAACCTTATCGAAGCGTGGAAGATCTTGCTCTGATGATTTCTTGCCTGACTATGTTAGTAATCTTTCTAATCTGCGTCAAACTTATTTTTTAATTTTTTAGAAAATTTTGTTTTACAAATGCTTAGGTGTTAGATATGTAAATATGTAGAAATTGATTGGCATGTCTAAAAATCTTCCATTATAATATTCTTATATCAAAATTGAATTGGATATGTTTTTTAATAATTTTTTTTCAAAAATTGCATGTTTTTTTATTAAAAATTTTCTAGATTGTTTGTCATCAAATGAACAAAGAAAACAGTTAAACAGTTTATCCAAAATAGGGGCAGTATGGTCATTTATCCAGAATCAGTTGTTTTCCAAACGCACAAACCAAACAGTCAAACAATTTATCTGGATCAGCAGCAAATCAGCAGCTTATCTGAATAAGTTGGATAAGCCGCAGCTGTCCCAAACAGACCCTTACGAGGTATATTGTACACTGAAAATTATAGAATTCTCCTATCAAGGTTGTCATATGTTCAGTATCAACACCTCGAACTCATGGCCCTCTAGGACAACTAATTCAATCATGTCGATGGTCCTCTTAAGGCCTACAAAAAGTTGTCTGCGGCATCATATCGTCAAATTTAGTATGAACGCTTATCATCTCGGACTCACTGCCATCTATGTATATTAATCCTATTGGAGTCTCTCTCATTAGTTCCATTTGAATCACTAGCATATCTCCCTCATCGGTTGTAATCTGATACTCCTCTTTGAAGTCTTCCTTCTCTTATGTTACTGTCCAATTGTTCCACTCCCCCTACTCAGTGAAAAATATCATTCACCTGTTTGGGAAATCTAATGCAATGTGCCCAAAGTCATGACACTTAAAGCATTTCTTGACTATGTCGTATTTGAGAGTGCTAGTGGGCTCCAACTTTTCTCCACTTTAGACTGGTTTCTCCTCCAGTGGGGTCGGTTTAAGTGCTCCAGTAGGTGTATCCTTGTTGCCCAATTTTGGTTGAACTTTATTGAAAGGTGCTTTGGACCTGATACTGTTGTGATATCTCTTTACCTTTAGAGCTAGGGTCTAAACATCGTGCAATTTCCAATAGAATTGTAATTGTACCACTGTGCCAATCGACGGTCTCAATCCTCCAAGATATCGAGCTATAGTATTCTCCTCCAACTCTACTATCTCACACTACAACATAGGTTGCTTGAACTCATTTGTGTACCCCTCTAGTGAGAGATCTTTCTGTTGTAAGCGGTGAAATCTCAAGAAAGTTCTGCATGTAATATGTTGGTAGGTATTTGTGTTGCATCTCTTATTTCACAATTGACCAGATATTGATTTTACTTTTCCCTCACCCTAGTGTAAGCACTTCAAATTTTCCCACCACAAAGATACACTACTTTTTAACTTAATAGCGACTACCTTTACCATTTTGTCTAATGAGACTTCCTCGTACTCAAAGGCATGTTCCGCTATATGAAGCAATGAACTTATCTGGATCTATATGAAAGTCAAAATATGGCAAGTCAATCTTCAATCCAAAATCATGACTTCTCTGATATCACATGCCAAATCATTGGGCAATTGATTATTCATCAATGAAAAATGTCCGGTGAAAGGGATTAACTTTCTCCTCTCAATCTGGCGAGTCACCGTTGTGGCTATAGGAGAGCTCACTGAAATGTCTTCTCTCAAAGGAGAAAAATCTTTGTTGTGGTTGGAGGATTTCCTGTTCTATGCTCTCTATGATGAGTTCTTAGGCACCTTACTGAGAGTTTCTCCTTGGTGATGGCATAATTTTTGCCAGATCAAGTTTTCGGCGAACGAAGGATTACAAATCAAAGTTGTTAGGGGTTTAGGTTTTGAAGGCATGTGTTAGGGTGAAATTTTGCAGAAGGTAGAAATGTTGGATTTTGAAAATTTAGGGTTAGGGCTAGGAATTCAGTAGAAAATTTGGGCCTAATGAGGAATTTTTTTTTAATTTAGAATTTAGAGCAAGAAAAATAAAACACTAAAAGCTAGGATTTTCAGGCTCTAATATCAGATGATACAATTTTATGGCGCCCAAAAGGTGTTCAGGAAATGGATTTGGCGGGGAAGTAGTTGTAGAATAGCAAGTGGATGATAATATGGGTGGTCCACAATGTTTAGAGGATAAATGACATTCGGTGGTTGTCCTGACTAAAACAACAGGTTGAAAGGAGAATTGCGTGATCTAGTAGGACAAGATCTAGTAGGATCCACCATCTATCCTTGACCACTTGGCAAAAGGAATAGAATACAACCACTTAAAAGAGCATAAAATAAGGGCTGACTTCTCTAAACACTAGCGATAGTAAAAGTCCTCAAAATAGCAAAAATTCACAAATAAATATGCCTCTAAAATAAAGAACTCTAATTAGAAATAGTGAAATAGAAAAAATCATAAAAAAAAATAAAAAAGAAAGGAACAAACAAGTTAAAATTGCAAAATGGGCAGTTGGGTGATCGCATAAATGTTTGGTTCCACGGAATCGTGGAATTCTCCTGACGGGATCACAAGATGCTTGATCCCGTGACTCTATATGATGCTCCACATCATTCTTCTCGGCTAGAAGAAGCATCTTCTTCTTTTATGGAAGAACAAGGATCCAACTATCTGATGTTCCTTCTAAAAAACACTGAAGCAAATTGTTAAAGTGGCAGCTCATCGTTCTTATCTAGCCATCTGTTTGGGATGACACCACTGAGTTGAACCGGAATTTAATACTTAGCTTATTCCATGTAGCCTTCCAGAAATAACTCAAAAGTTTCTCATCTCTGACATTTTGGACCTTTCTCAACAGTCGCAATTTAGAAGATAGATTGTACATCTGAAAATTTTGAAATTCTAGTATCAGGCATTATCATGTGTTCGGTATCAGCACCTCGAGCCCATGGCCTGCTTGAGCAACTAATGCCAATCATGTTCATATTCTTAAGTCATGCAAAAAAATGGTTCGTAGTGCCACATCCTCAAACTCAGTATAAACACATTATCTTGGATGCATTACCTTCTGTGACAACCAATGTTAATTTTACTTGAGTCTCTCACATAAGTTCCAATTGAATCACTGGCATCTCTCTCTCGTCGGTTGCAAGTTGATACTCCTCTTTGACATCTCCCTTATCTTTTATGTCACTATCTGATTCTTTCACTACTACTTGCTCAATGAAAGATATTATTCTCCTGTTGGGCGATCTAATGCAATGTATCCAAAGTCATGAAACTTGAAGCATTTCCTAGCTAGGCAAATTTGGAAGTGCTAGTGGGCTCAACATTTTCTTCGCTTTGGATTGATTTCTCCTCTGGGGGAGTCGACTTAGGTGCTCCATCGAGCATACTCTTGTTGCTTGATCAAATGATTAAACCCTGGTTGAAAGATGGTGTGGGCCTAATGATGTTGTGCTCTCTCTCTATTTTCAAGAGTAGGATTTGGATATCCTATAATGTCCAATATGGCTAAAACTATGCCACATTGCCAATGGACGGTTTCAATTCTCCCATATATTGAGCTACGATATTCTCCTCCTGCTTTACGAGCTCACAAGTCAATATAAGCTGCTCGAAGTCAGCTATGTACTCCTTTACTAAGAGATTTTTCTGTTGTAAGTTGTGGAATGCCAAGAATATGTCATGCCTGTAATGTGTTGGTAAGTACTTGCATTGTATCTCTTCATTCTTAGACCAAAAGGTGATCTTGCTTTTTTCTCTCATTTTGGCACACACTTTTTAACTTAAAGGCAACTAGTTTTAAAATTTTGTATGGTGGGTCGTCCTTGTACTCAAAGAAACATGTCACTATTTGGAGTCACTCAATAAACTCGTCCAGATCCTTACAACTGTCACAATCTGGTTATTTGGAGTCACTCAATAAACTCGTCCAGATCCTTGCAACTGTCACAATCCGGTAAGTCAATCTTCACTCCAAAATCATGGTTTCTCCTTTGATATCTCATGTCAAATTGTCATGGTATTAGTTCATCACTGGAAACTGCATAGCGGAAGGGATTTAATTCCTCATTTTATCTGATGAGTCACCATTGTGGTTACGGGTGACCTCACCTAATCGTCTCCTCTCAAAAGCAACAAATATGTGTTGCAGTTGGAGATTTTCCGCTGCATATCCTATACGGTAAATTCATAAACACCTCATTGAGAGTTTCTCATTGGCGGCATGACGACCCTTTGACCCGATCAAGATTTAAGATTACAAATCAAGATTGGTTGGGGCTTAGGTTTTGGTGGTAAGAGTCAAGGCGGAATTTTGATGAAGGTGATGAGGTTGGATTTTGAAAATTTAAGATTGGGGCAAGGAATTGTAATATGAAGGTTTGGGTATGATGGAGGTTTTTTTTGGGGGGATAATTACATACAAACGGGCCGAAACATTGATATTTATAAATTAATTACCCAACGAATTTTTTTTGAACTGTTAAAACGATATATTTATGTGTGTCACGATCAAAATATTGAGAATATGATAAAAATGAAAAATATGGGTTGCGTTTTAACCATGAATTATCATGACTTTTGATATTTGAGTGAGAAATCGAAAAATGGATGAACGAGGGTGGTTGATTTGTAAATAATAAATAACAAGTATGAGTTGGTATCTATGTAATTGCCCCTTTTTTATTTTGGATTTGCAGTAAGGAAAACAAAACCCTAAAACTAGGGTTTATCGACCTGTGATACCATATAATATCGTTCTAGGACTCCTAGAAGGTATTTGAGAAGCAGATTTAGCGAGGAGATGCATGTAAAATAGAAAGAGGATGATAACATGGGCATTCGACAACGTTCAGAGGGAGATAAACAACGTTCGGTGGCTGTCGAAGTTGAAAATATTGGTCGAATGACGCGCAATATGACTGGCGAGGAGGATTCACCACCTATTTCTAAGCAAGACACAGACAAGTCATTTACAAAAGGAAGAGTATTTAGCACTCCAAAGAGTATAAAATAGAGACCTACTCTAAGCACAATAACAATAGTAAAATTTCTCAGAACAGCAAAAACACACACATAAATAGGTTCTTAAAAGAAATAACACTAATTAGAAATAATGAAATAGGAAAAAGAAAAAACATGCTGAAATTGCAAAACAGGCAAGTTGGTGATTGCGGGAAAATTTGATTCCACATAATCACGAATTCCCGCAATGAGATGCAGGATCCTCGATCCCGTTACCCCATATGATGCTCCCACATCAACGCAATTATAAGGAGATGAAGGAAGTCTACAATGTACAACTTCTAGTATGAAGCAGCATTAAAGAATCTGCAAGATAGAAAATGGAACATTGCAAGAAAGGAGAGGCATAGAAACAAGGGAAAAGTTCGCCCATGAGAAGCACACACGCATGATGAACCACAGGGGATTACAAACGGAAGAACCAGAGGGATGTATTTTGAGTTGTTCCCTAGGATTGTAGAAATTTAGTCAACGAGAAAGCTAGAGCCATGTGTAATATAAAGATATGATGAAAGTTTCTTTTTTATTATTATTATTTATTCATGAAGATCGCAATCTAACACATAATTTAGGGTATAAAACACTTTTATGCACTTGCATCTGAGGTGTCCACCAACACATTCACTTAATGCATAAGCTGTATTAATTACATTTCATTGCCATAAACTAGAAGAAATAAATAAATTTTTGGTTCAAGAACCAATGTGCATAATTCAAGACTATAATGACGAGACTTTAACAATTTCACAACTTTCTTTTTGAAGCTTCACGAACTTCCATTATGTGTTTCTACCGTTACATGTCATTACAAATAAATTCCGAAATTCCTACTGATACTTGCAATTCAAGCAATTATATGAACTAATATATAACTTAATTTATTTTTAAACAGCTCAGCTAACAAAATGAAGAGAAAAGATCTAAGGAGCACACATGATTACCACGTCCAAGGTAACCAGCCGACCCATCATAATCAGCAACCTGAATATTCTATATGCCTCTTTTCCATATTTTTTGAAAACCAGTGACTCTACCTGTTAAATCTAAAAGGAATTACTATTGTTTTTCAAAAAAAAAAAAAATTAACAACATATATGAAACAGAGAAAAACATAGAAGTTTATCGAGACCTCATCGTTTTGGCAAGTTTCAATGATGTCCTTCAAGCCTAAGTTAACAGGAAAAGTGTAGCACGTCAAAAGTCCACTCGAAGAAAATTAAACATCATCCACATAAAAGAAAGAGCTGCTGAAAAGTTAATAGTTGAAAATAAAATAATTACCAACAGTGTATAATGTCTCAGACTCTTCAGTACATAACCGGCAACCAAGTTGGTCCAAGATTGCTCGAACAAGTTCCAAAGTCAATGAAATTCCTCCAGGTTTCCCCCTCACATTTTCTATTATGCTATTCATAGACGATGTAGCTTTCAAAATCAAGAAGAAAAATAAAGCCATTGTTAAATACTCTTTCAGATATAGATGGGTTGAATACATAAATGATAGTAATGATTGAATATGAGATATAAAAAGACTTGAGCCATCAGCACTGTCAACAGCCATACCCCAACTATTTGGGACTTATGAATCCTAACTCTCCATCATGTCAGGGGCTACTTTAGGAGGTGTTAAATCTTATTTGAGCAAATTCTTTTGTATAACTTCCATCCAAGATATCTTCATTCTACAATTTTTTCTTCCTAATTATGCAACATCAATTTTCTCTGCGTATCTTATAGGTGCATCTTTTACTCTTAGTTTTATATGCCAAAATCACCAAAGCCTAATTTACATTATCATATCTCCAATAAATTTTACATTTGCTATTCGCCAAATATAATCAATTCTTAATTTTATCAATCCTAGTTTTGCTACACAACTATTTAACTTATTTTTGCTATAGTCAATCAGCACCATCAATAGCCATATCCCAACTATTTGGGGCTTATGAATCCTAACTCTCCATCATGTCAGGGGCTGCATTATGAGGTGTTAAATCTTATTTGAGAAAATTATCCAAGATATCTTCATTCTACCATTTTTTCTTCCTAATTATGCAACATCAATTTTCTTTGCATATCTTATAGGTGCATCTTTTACACTTAATTTTATATGCCAAAATCACCAAAGCCTAATCTACATTATCATATCTCCATATCATTTTACATTTGCTATTCCCCAAATATAATCAATTCTTAATTTAATCAATCCTAGTTTTGCTACACAGCTATTTTACTTATTTCTGTTATAGCCCATTTGCTCATCAATGAAATATTCGGTATGTGATGTTTAATTAATAGAGCACAATTAATGATATATTTGATAACACAATATTTAATTAATACAACACAATTGACCTAATTGCAATTCTATTAAAAATTTTTAAGTCGCCACAATATTCTCTTATTGCAAAATAATCTTGAGACATTTATTCAATTTAAATACCCAATATCAAGTCTAGAAACCATATCATATCTCAACTCTCTATTATTATGAAATATAAATGACATTCTTAAAGGTAGCCTTCGGGTAAAATTGACTGATAATTAGTATCATCACACCCATCATATATTCAATGTTCTACTATTATTTTCAATATGAGTTATTTATCTTAAATACAAGTATTATTTTGGTAGTACGATACTTAACCTCTAGTATAGAAATACAAGTCTCACCAATTAAAATTATATCACTTACAAAAAGTATGAGCCAAGTATTAATTTTGGTAGTACGATACTTAACCTCTAGTATAGAAAGCAAAGTAATTAATTTTAGGTCTAATATTAATTCCTACAATTACTTGGGATTTATATGTGCATATTTATGACTGCTTTTTCATAATGAGCATGTTTATTGTATCTAATGTCATCAAGGAGACAAATGCATTGCAAATTTTTTACCTATTTAAGAAAATTATGTCATTTTTCCATTGCGCAAATATTATGACCTAACATGCATATTCAATTATTTATCTGTAATTTACAAATTGCATAATTAAGCCTTGAATATAGATTGATACAAATTGATGATAGCAAGCTTATACCAATGCAAAGCATGTTTTAAATGTTTATGATAATAATGCTAAAAAAATCTATGAAAGGCCATGTCAAGTAACATAGGTTGACAAATTAAGATGACCAGCTTAAGAAAACATAGAAGTTCTTAAATGTTTGTGCAGTCGAACCTTTATTGAGGAGTCGTTTGATAACTGATAAGTTGGTGCAAGTCCAACCTTATCAACAATTATTATAGCCACTAGGCTATATGAGCCTATATGAGGACTATATCATATGTAAATTTGTCAAAATCTAAACAAACATAATACGGCCTTTCTAAGAGTAAGACATAAAATAATGAAAATCAAATATGAAAATAAATTAAAATTTTGATATTCGCAGTAAACTAGTTTAGTGCATTGAATGATTGAATAGTTGATAGTTGTATTTTATTCTTGTAACAGTCATGCTTACTTCTTATAATTAAGTCATTTGGTTTTTCTTTTTTTTTTTTTTTTGCCACACAAGTCTTCTGTATTTACATATCTAACATCTAAACTTTTATATTTACATGCATACACTCAAAATCTTTAACATTATATTAAAAATAACCACTTTTTAAAGTAAAATACAAAGTTTCATGCATAGACTTAAAGCACCAAAGTGTTAAAAATATAAATATCAAACATTAAGAGTTAGATATGTAAATTGATAAGAATCATGTGATATGCACATAATTTCCCTTTTTTAAACCAGTTCTTATACAAGAAGGGTTGAATTGGAATACATTATATAAAGTGGTATATCCAACAAGTTAAAAGGGAAAAAAAAGTTTCTCGTCTCTGTTTATTTTTCTCTGCATATTATGTCATTTGATAAATTCTAAGTAATTTTGAAACTATCATGTCACCACTGTTAAACTCTATGACACAGTTCTGGGGCTTCTAGAAAGTGTGTTAGAACACCAAAAGGCTTTAGGAAAGTTTTAAGATGGGTAATGGGAGTGGGTTCATGGATGACGGCTTAAAATCAGCGTGAAAGGGGACTAGACAGTGAACCGGAAGTGAGAAGGCAGCGGTTTTCTGCTGTGGAAAGCATGTGGGGATGAGTGTAACGGCTGCCTGGCTAAAACAGCGAGCGAACGACAAATTGGCGAGGTGCCGGAAAGGGAGTCGCGGGTGCGGGAGTTTTCCACACAGATGCAAGAAACAAAGCCAACAGGTCCAAGGGAGCTCAGTCCAAACTTCCAAAAGTGTCGAGCGGCATTAAAGGAGGGTGGCCCCTGCGGCTTTCCTTTTGCATCTCCCGCCTGGACCAAGTAGTGTTTGGGAAGGGAGGCATTGCCGCCTGCCCTTTTCTCCTCCTTCCTTTCTCGTCGTCTTTCCTTTCTTGTTTCCTACCTAACTAGGTTTATTTATATGCTTGTTTTCTGAGTTTGTGGGGAGTTTTTGCCATGTGTTGATTTTATATTCCTTTGTGAAGTTGTTCACCCTGTTCTAGGATTGTATCCGAGAAGATGAGGGTGTTCCTTTGTGAAGTTGTTCACCCTGTTCTAGGATTGTGGTGCTTTCGGCTGTAACCTACTCCAAGATGGTGTTATATCATTTCTCTTTCACCTTCACCAATCCTTCTCCTCCCCTCTCCTCAGCCACCGACCTTCCCCTCCTTTATTCATGCACCCAGCCGCCCCATACCTGTAGCCTTATCCTGCTGTCCAACCATCTTCCCTCCTTCATAGCGCTCCCAATCGATTGTTCCTCACCCCGCTACCACTGCTCTTGCTATCCAGCACCTTCCAGCAACCCTTCCGCCTACTGTCGGTCACTTACAACCCTCCATATTTGTTGTCTCTGCAATTCTGCGCCTTCCCCTCGCTGTCATTAGCCTTCCTTAGCTGCCACCACCCCTGCCAACCATCCTGATCTACCTAGCCGACCACCACTGCCCTTGGAATACACCTTAGAGGTGTTTGCTTGTGTCGATTATGTTTTGTGTGGCTATTTTCTGTTGTGTTGTAACCATCTCTCTACATTAATAAAAGTTTGTTTGAGTTTTTCATTGCTT
>NW_018164763.1:60229-77352 GCF_001263595.1 Phalaenopsis equestris | reverse complement strand
TTTCCCTACTAGTTTCGGTATCAGGGAGGTCCACTACCTATTCCTAAGCAAGCTACAAACACACCACTTGCAAAAAGAAGAGGCTACAACACTCCAAAGAGTAGAAATCAGAGGAAAAATGTCTCACAATTCATAAAGTCTAAAAAATTTGGAAACCAAACAATCTTGCTACAATATATACAGAAATCACCTAATAGAAAAAACTTTATTGAAAAATAGGAAAATAGGATGAACCAGAAAGGAAAGAAACAAAAGGAAAAAACTTGTTGAAAAATTGGAAATAAAAAATAAAAAAGAATTAACGGTGCCCATTAAGCTTGATCCACGGCTTGCGGACCCATGGAACTGCGGAATCGTGGTAATCTCGCATCCCACGTCACTCTAAGATAACTATAGCTGAACCTTTAAATCATGTGCCCTTCCGTCCTCTAGTTTGAAGCCCAGTTTGATTTTTAGTGCTTTGGTAAACACATGTTAAACAATAGTAAGCAAATAGCATTGGTCATGATATTGGAAGAAGCAAAAAAACAGTCATTTAAACAAGTTCTAAGATAGGCTTTCTAAAGATAAATCCCATGAGTTTGTTGGGACACCATAGAGGCCAGAGGGAAAATAAATAGCGATACCTTTTATTAAAACAAAATTATTCACTGTAAGAATAATTCACTGTAAGAGTATTCCAACATAAAGTATCATTAGCTAATTGAAGTAACACCTACCTTTTATTAAAACAAAATTATTCACTGTAAGAGTATTCCAACATAAGTATCATTAGCTAATTGAAGTAACAAAAACGCAACATAAGATTTACAAATAAATTCACCAAGCTAGCATAAAGATGTAGATGATAAAGGTAGCAGGAGTAACCAGAAATCATGGTTCTAGCATTTTGATGATTGCTCGACTCTATCATTGCTTCCAACACAATAGCGGCATCGAGACCAAACCTTGATCTTACATTAGCAACACAAGCCTATGAAAGAAAAAAAAAGAATAAATCAATTCTATGAGTCCAAGATATGCTTGCAGATAGAGCTGCTTTAGTTGCATGCCCAAATATTATAAACTCAAACATAGAAAAAGATAGGGGCATTTACATACATACCACTCAAATCCAATGTACTTACATATCGAACATCTAAACCTTGCTTTTACATTTGTATCACCCAAAAATTTTATAGCACGCCAAAAGTACCGACATTTTAACATTTTAAAAGTGAAATACATCTTTTCATGCATAGGTAAGGTAGTATGTGAACATAATTTGAAGTTTGGGTGTTAGATACGTACATACATGGGAATTGAGTGGTATGTATGTAAATCTTCAAAAAAGATAATGAAGCAAGATATGTTAGTGACTTGAGTGCAAATATTATCTAAAAGTTAAAGACATCAATCTGTGATAAAATTAACTTCTATGCTAGCTATTTTTTGTGAAACTGCACCTTCCTCTTAAGACACTGCAAAAATTTCTCATAATTTGCCCGCCATAGAACTTCATTCGTATTTATTATGTTTTGAATGTCTTCCTCTGCCTCTAGAACTTCATGCTTACGCTGTTGATAAAAGATAAAATAAACTAAGCTTAAAGAATATAGGAAGTTGATAATTAATACATAAACATTTCAAAGCAGCATCATAGTTTACTACCACAATAGAATACAAACAAAAAACAATGTTTTTTGCACACAATTTATCTGACCAAATTAATCGACCAATACGTCAGGCCTCTAACAAGCAAACAAGCACAAGTTCTCAAAATATATTGACCAAAAATGACTCTTGTCATAGATTAAATAAAAGAACATAATTATAAGCACATAAAGTTGTTAAAGATGTATAGACTAATGATTTTTAACTTTAAATCAAGAGAGAAAACAACAACTATATAAAGTATAAAATTTAAGAAATTACACGGTAAAATAAGTAGAAGAAGATTGATCAGAAGCAACCTTATTGCCAGCTGAAACTTCTAAAGAGGAGTCATTCTTAACATGTTTCAAATTTTCTTCAGTATTCATCATGATTCCAGAAAACCTGTCAGCATCTAAGGGAGCAGCCGCAATTATTGCTTCTTGTTCAACGTTCCTAGTTTCTTCAACCGACTGATCAAATAGATCAAACATATAAGGATCCACAAAACAATGCAGTTACAAAAAAATAAAAAAAATAAAAAAAAACAAAATAAGTCAGTTATAAGCTAAAGCTAAAAGTAATAGAATAGTTTAAAATATTTACTTCAAAGTGAAATACACAGTTTCACGTTTCTATCAAGGCGGAATAATTCTGTTTATTATATGCATAAAGCTCTTTTAAGGTCCCCTTTCATTGCTGGAAGTTAGAAAACATGTTATTAAAAACAATGAATTTACTAGATTCTGCCATTTGGTTGGATGTAATTTGAAATTAATTTTGATTTTAACTCCTCGAACTCTCAAAAATTAGAATTTCGTTTTGCACCCAAAATAAGTGAATAAAATATCACTTTCTAGAACATATTTTTTCATCAAAAAGCAACTAAATGGGGCATTAGTATGTCATTCCATTAACAAAACTGGCTCCATGGAAGTAAAGATTTATTAAGATAAAATTGCTCCACATAAATCATCACCATCATTTAAAGCTAAGTGCCTGTGCAAATTACATTGGAATAAGCACAACAGGAAAGCCTGCCCTTCATAAATGTGGTATATGAAAACAATAAAATTAAGGCATGTCCTAGTGCATGAAGTTCCAATTAATTTGGGGTTTGGATAGGGGTCAATATGTTATAAACTCAATAAAATGAACTCTAAACCAACCCGGCTCGAGCAAACTCGAGCACAAAATGCACAGTTCCCAAAAAGAGTTCAACTTCATTTTGTTCTCCCCTTCTTGATCTTTTGGTTACTGAATATGTTGTTTCTCCTCATTATATTCGATGAGCATGTTAAGAGATTCAACTCTTTTAGTGGTAGATTTAGTAATGTTAAAAAATATGTCTAAGGCAATAAATCTATTTTAATCATCATAATAATAAATTTAGGTTGACTCTGAGGTGATGAATTGGAATTATGCTGCACTACTCTTAGTAAGCAATCAATTTTCAATGTTTACATTTTTGTGTTATTTATTTAAGGTTCTTATTTATAAAACCATAGAATGAATTTCACTTAGTGAGAATTGGATGAGTCTCAATAAAACTTGCCATTTTGCTCCGCATGATTTGAAGTAACTTTTATTTATTGGAAGAAAAAGAGTCTTTTCCATTAAAGGATTAAACTTTGATACTTGTAATGGGCTGTCATCATCTTTGTATTCAGTGTTTATCATCACACCTTCATAGACCATTCGTAATATTATTATCGTAATGCTACATGATATAGAACACTTTATCCTTGCGTAAATTAATTAATGATCCATATGATAGCCGAATGTTCTTTCATGCACATTATCTCATTAAAATGCAATAAATTTTAGGGGCGTTTACATGCATACCACCCAATTCCTACATATTTAAATATCTAACACCTAAATTTTTCTTTTTACAATATACCGCCCAAATAGTTCATATCACTTAAAAAATATGAACATTTTAATTTTTAAAAAGTAAAATACACCTTTTCATGCATTAGGTAAGGTGGCATGGATGTAAATTTAAATTATAGGTGTAAAATATGCAAATACATAGGAATTGAGTGGAATGTATGTAAATCTTCCTAAATTTTATTCATACAAATTTTGTTTCTGACGCGGAGCTAGCCTGGGGCTGAACCAGTTGTTGAACCAAATCAGCAGAAGAGCCACAAGGGGTTGGCCTGCCTTTTGTTTTGGCTGGGGTTGTTGCCCAAGTGGAAGGGTCTTCCCTCTCATATTTATCTACTTATATATATATATATATATATGTATATGTATATGTATATATATATGTATATGTATATGTATATGTGTATATGTGTATGTATATGTGTATATGTGTATGTATGTATCTGTATATGTGTATGTATGTATTTGTATATGTCCACCTTCAAGATCCTCGTGGAAATATTCTGGAACATTGCAGGACTTACCGATAGCAAAACCAGACGCAGAACCTGGAGGAGGGGCACTAGCAGGAAAGGGCAAGTTGCCGGCTAGAGCATTTGCATAGGAACGAAGCATCGAGGCTATTTCCCTCACAAGATGGTCACGTCAGGAGAGAAATAGTTTGGCGGGCCGCAAAGAGGCAAACAGGATGCGAACCGTCTGCCGGGCATTACAGACGCGACCTTCTACAAGACGACGTGCGACAACATCTGTCGGGCAGGACAAGCAAGGTGTGTTGTCGTTTAGGAGACGACATGCGATTCGTCGTCTTCAGGCGCCTGCAAGACGAGGTGAATGTAAGCAGAAAATCACATCGTCGGTTAGGAGACGACGTGCGAAACGGAAGACTTCATCATCGTCTTCGGTAAGGTGAACAAAAAACGACGTCATCGGGTTGGAGAGACGACTTGCAAGCTTAGGCGGAGGAAATAAGTGAATATGATAGTTTCAGCGCTGAGAATCGCCATCGCGCGAAACCCTAGCAGAGCCCCCTGCCGACGCCATGCTATGAAACTATTTGGCAGTTGGAACATTAGCATACTTGACGGTAGACATGTACTTATTTAGCTATCTCATGATGTTGATTACACTCATTTTCTCTCGAAAAACTATCAAGATTGACAATCGTTTTATGAAAAATCTGAAGTGGAATGTCGGTTTTGATCCAAAAGCGGAGTCCCCTATCATTCCTGTTTGGATAAAGTTTCCGGGGTTAAAATTACATCTGTTCAATATTAAAATCTTCTACTCTTTAGCAACTGCTTACAGGAAGCCTCTCAAGATGGATAGTCCTACGCTTACTGTCACTAGACCCTTTGTGGCTTATGTGTTAGTTGAGAGAGATATGACTCAACCTGCTCCGGATGAGATGTGGATTGGCACTATTCATAATGGGTATTGGCAAAAGGTTGAAATGGAACCACATTCTCCTTATTGCTCTCATTGTAGTATGTTTGACCTTAGCTCTACTATTTGCTATCGTTTGCATCCTCATCTAAGGCCGAATATCAGTAAAGAACAGTCACCTATTATCCCTGTTGAGAAGATGCACCCGATCCTCTTCCCAACACCGCAGTTCCTGAGGAAGAACAATATAATACAACTACAGATCCAGTTGTGCTTATATCATCTACTGTTATTGAAGAAGACTCACTTACATGCCAAGACACACGAGAGTGCTCCTTTGATCCAATAACAGATCAGTCGATACAACATGTAGATGTGTCTAGTGTTCAACAATCTGCACCTCCAGCACACATTAGACCAAGATCAGGTGAGCCAATCTTCGGTAGCTGCCCCCTTTCCGAGAACCAGAGGTGGAGGCAAAATAAAATTGGGTTGCTCTCTAGCCACCTGATACTATGTATTTCAGCATTTTTATGATTTTTTTGTCTCTAATGTACTTTTCAGTATTTTCTAGTTTTGAAATGTTAAGGAAGGTGGAGACTCAATCCACTTCCTTGAATTGGCGACCTCGACACTTATGAAAATTATTTAAGTTTATTTCCTTATGTATTTTGTTCCCTGCTATAGCTTGATGCTTCCTTATTTTTATTCAAAGCAGTTGCTTTCTATTGACAAGAAGAATTAAGTAAAACTTAATTAATTAATTAAGCTTTACCAAATTAATCTCCCGCCCTTCCTGTTGCTATAGAGAAAAAAACAATGAATTTGATAACTTGTCTTAATGGGCTTTATATGGGTCATTAAAGCATGATTCCATGTTTTCTTTTATGGAATCACGAAATTAAGGGTTACTAAAATAAGCTGGATACTGGGAAGCTTTAAAAGGGGCTCGCGATTGCAGGGAAGTAGGTTATATGGGTCATTAAAGCATGATTCCATGTTTTCTTTTATGGAATCACGAAATTAAGGGTTACCAAAATAAGCTGGATACTGGGAAGCTTTAAAAGGGGCTCGCGATTGCACGGAAGTAGGATGACTCTCCAAACAACTTTCTCTCATTGGATTATACTTTGTCGTGAGACTGAAATAAATGAATCACAAGGAAACTCTTCTTTAAAGTTGTCTTTTTTCTTCTTGGTGTGTCTCTCGGTTTAGAGAGAGAGAAAGAATTCTTTCTTGTAAGTCGACGTGGTCGACGGTGTAATCCTCAAAGCTAATAAATCCTCTACAACTCCGTGGACGTAGACAATTTGCCGAACCACGTAAATCTTGTGTCGCCTTTTCTGGTGTAATTTTCTCGATTTATTTTCCATTTTATTAACGTCGTTTTTTCACAACATTGAAAACCCTTCTAATTTTGATGGTGGTTTTGATGTGGGTAGGGTGTCATGTTTGGGCCCTCCAACACATTATATCTGTATCTTTCTTTTTAGTTCATATATTAGCCTTTTTTGGGATTTCGAATATATATATATATAACGAGATGGTTTCGGCTCCGGCTCTGCTAGGGTTTGCGATTCGATGGCGTTGCGAGTAAGTCCTCCATGACTCGTTCTTATGTCGACGTGACCAAGTATCCCTAATTTCCATCCCGCATTTCACAACTCTCTCACGCTGGGTACCGAATCAAGTTTCATCCGACGTCCGGGGCGGAAAGGAGGTAAGTTCACTCTCTTCCTCTCTGACTCTGAGAATGTCGATCTTGCTTTTTTGTGTCGTCTCTATCTGGTGAGAAAATTTTTGTATGGTCATCTGAAGCTGGAGTTCCTTTGGAAACATTTTGAGCTTATGAAACTTGTTGGTGGCTGGAAGATCGGTTATTTGGATGGAAGGCATATTTTAATTCAGTTGTCAATTGAGGAGGATTATGCTCGTTTTTTGCCCGGTGTTTGGTGTGGTTTGAGGATTGTGTGATGAAAATCTTGAAGTGTTCTGTCAATTTTGACCCCAAAGCTGAAGCCCCGTTTATTCTTGTATTGCTTAGATCTCCAGGTTTGAAGGTTCATTTATTTAATCATCAGATTCTATTCTCTTTAGTTGTTATGTTTGGGAGACCTCTTAAGCTCGACGCTCCCACTTATAATTTAACGAGACTGTCTTTGGCTAGGGTTTTGATCGAACGGAATGGTACCTTACCTCCACCTGATCAGGTTTGGATCGGTTCAGCTCATAATAGCTACTGGCAGCAGGTAATCTTAGAGCAACACCATTTCTACTGTAATCAATGTCGCATGTTTGGCCATGGCCCAGATCAATGTTTTTGTTTACACCCTGAATTGCTAAAGGGGGGAGTTACGAAACAGCCTAATATTGAGCAGCCTTCTTTGATTACTGTGATAAATGTGGTGGAGGTCCCATCAGCTGTTCCTGTCGGGACTCTCCTCCCATGTGCATTCTCTTGATTTGGACCCTCATGTGGGTCGTCCTGTCTCGCCTCTTGAACAAATTATTCCTATGTTTTCTCCTGTTAGGAGAGCTATGAAGGATATTATTTTGCCTGAGATGGGTTTTCCTAGTGTCTCTAATATTGATGGGGTGCGGCTTTCTTTGACTTCTCTTTTTGATGCACTGAATCTTCCTGATAATACTCCATTACAATCACATCATGCTAATAACTTTATGATACTCCTCTGAACAAGGTTTCTAAAATTTTGCGGGATGAATGGCATGTTCAAAAATATCGCCGGAGAAAGTATCGAGCCCAAAAGGAGGTTCAAAATCATAACAGTGGAAACGATTTGATGGATGTGAATCACTATTACTCAGAAGGAGATAATGGATGGACCCGGACTAGATCTTCTAGGAAGGGTAAAATGTCTATGCATGTTTAATGTCTTAATTTGGAATATCAGGGGAGTTGCGGATCCTCACTCCCTTGGTAAACTTAAATTAAGCACAAGAATTCATAAGGTCGGTATTTTCTCTATTTTGGAACATTTGGTCTCCCCTTCGGATGGTCGGACTTTGGGTAAATTTAAACATTTTCTTTCTCTGCTAATTGCTCTAATAAGATTTAGTTGTTTTGGCGAAAGTATATCACCGTTGATGTCATCACTAACGATAGACAGTTTGTGCATCTCTCTTTCAATATGGAGGAATTTTCTGGTTGTCTCACTTTCGCTTATGCTGGGACTTCAAATGTTGCAAAATTTGAACTTTGGCACAAATTATCTAGTATGGGAGCTCTAATCCACCAAAATTGGATGGGGGAGGAGATTTTAATATGATTATGCATGACTCTGAAAAATTGGGAGGTAGGAGAGCTGACCCCAATTTATTGGATAAATTCACAGGGGCTATGGATTTGGCCGATATCTCTGATCTGGGTTTTGTTGGTTCCAAGTTTACTTGGAAAAGGGGCAAGCTTTTTTAACGCCTTGATAGGTTGTTTTGTAATCAATCGTGGATATCCTCTTATGGTTTCTCTCAAGTTCAACATCTATGTAGATTTGGATCCGATCATAATCCCCTCCTCTCCTTTGATTTTTCAAAAAGGTTTCCACTTATCATTTTCAGTATTTAAATGTTTGGGCCAGACATGATGATTTTCTGAGAGTTGTTGCTACTAATTGGAGATGTGATGAGGCGGGCAATGCTTGGTTTACTCTCTGGAAGCTTCATAAAAAGGTGGCTTCTGCTTTAAGATCTTGGAACTGGGATGTTTTCAGTGATATTCACGCTAGAGTCAAGAGGGTTTGGCAGAGGGTAAATATGTTATAGGCTCTTGATGAATCTTCTATTGATATGATTCCTGATCTACAGGATGCTCACAAAGAATTATTGGAGGTCCTTGGGAGGAGGAGCTTTTGCAACAAAAAGCAGGGGAGACTCATTTCTCTCAAGGTGATAGAATACCAAGTATTTTCATGTTTGTATTAAACAACGACGGGCTAATAATACCATTGTTAGAATTAAAAAAGCTGAGGGGATCTGGATCATTGGGGATGAGGAGCTTGGTGAGAGCGCAATCCTTTATTTCTCTAATCTCTTCGCTTCTCATGACACTTTGGGCTCTATTGTTGCTTCTTTATTTGATGATGTTCGTCATCACAGTAACATTTCCTTTTGGCATGATTGTTGGTCCCATATTATGCTTGACTTGAGGGATGCACGTTATGCAAGCCTTTTTATTTCTAACACATGGGTGGATGGTCATTGGAATTTCCCTCTTCTTCTTAGCCTTGTGGGGCTGGAGGGGGCTACTTTCATTGCATCAATTCCTATCGAGCCTCATATGCATGACACTTCAACTTTGAAATTGCCTACAGCACACTTGATTGCCAAGTCTTTATATTCTTCTTTACATATTTTTAATAAGCTCTCTTGGGGGGAGAGTGTTTGGAGTTGGGCTTTGACCACGTCCATGTCCTTCTTGGCTTGGAGTATCTTTCATTTCGTTATCCCTTACGATGATGTTTTTAAATTGAAGGGGTTGAGATAAAATGATTAGTAAACCGTTAGTTAGACGGATTCAACTTCACCTTCATACTTTAATCTCTTCGAATCAATTAACTTTTATTCAAGGTTGTGGGATTACAAACAATCTTATGCTTGCCCAGGAACTTATTCTAAATATTGATAAGAAATGTAAATGAGGCAACGTGATTACTAAATTGGATATTCGTAAAGCCTATGATTTTGTATATTGGGATTTTATCTTGCATGTTCTCAAGGCTCGGGGATTCTCTCAGGCATTTTGTAAACTTACACTTTCCTGACTTCAATGTAATAAATATAGTATTCTCATCAATGGTCAATCAGTGCTTTAGTGCGGGGCGTGGGATTAAGCAGGGCGACCCCTTATCCCCTACGATTTTCATTTTGATCTTTGATTACCTCTCTTCTCTCATCTTTTTAATGATCTTCTTAGGCAAAATTCTACCTTGCTTTATGCTCATAAATTCAATACATTGGTAACTCATTTGGCGTATGCAGATGATATTATTTTATTCTCTAATGCTAGCAAACACGGTAAGGAAAATACATCGTTTACACTGGAAGATTTCCAATCTGTTTCTGGGCTTCTCTTTCGTGCAAAAAAATGTTACTTATACATGGGGAATACCGTTAATCGGTCTAATGCAAGCTGGATTGCTAATTTCACTGGTTTCTCTCTCTCTCTACCCTTCCACTAAAATATCTGGGGGTTAAGTTACTTAAGGGTTTTGATGAGGCGGTGGAAAAGGTGCGGAAAAGAATTTTGGACTGGAAAAACAATTTCCTTTTGGAATTTGAATTTTGCAATTAAGGTGGCTGCCTAAAATGAAATAATTCAATTACCCGTCAATGCTTCCCAATGCTTCGAGTAACGGCTCTCGAGCCCGCTCCTTTCATTAATTCGACCCCGAGCACGCCTTCTTCCTCCCCCTCTCGGCACGATTTGAGAGCCTCTCCACCGAAAACTCCTCATTCGCTCATCCCCTCTGCATCGAGAACCTTCCTGACTCGAGGCAAGATTTGACTCGCCTTCTTCCTCCGCCATTAAGCTCTCACTGGACCGAAGAACTCTGTTCCCTCGTCTCCCTCGATCCCGCTCATCTTCCTCGCTTGACGGGATTCTCTCTTCGGGCGAACCGAAGCGCCCGGCTCCCGTCTCCCGATCGAAGCCATTGCCATTCCTCATTCGCTCGATCCCGTCTCCCGCACCGAAGCCGCACTCGCTGGCTCGCTTCCCCCTGCGACAGAGGGATGCACGTTATGCAAGCCTTTTTGTTTCTAACACGTGGGTGGATGGTCATTGGAATTTCCCTCTTCTTCTCAGCCTTGTGGGGCTGGAAGGGGCTACTTTCATTGCATCAATTCCTATCGAGCCTCATATGCATGACACTTCAACTTTGAAATTGCCTACAGCACACTCGATTACCAAGTCTTTATATTCTTCTTTACATATTTTTAATAAGCTCCCTTGGGGGGAGAGTGTTTGGAGTTGGGCTTTGACCACGTCCATGTCCTTCTTGGCTTGGAGTATCTTTCATTTCGTTATCCCTTGCGATGATGTTTTTAAATTGAAGGGGCTGAGACTTGCTTCATGTTGTCTATTGTGTAACGCGACAGAGGAGTCTATTGAGCACCTTTTTTTGTTATGAAGCTACTCACAGTTTATTTGGCGGAAGGCTGGTCTTTGGTTTGGTATTAATGTCTCCTGCTCGGAATCTACTTGGTACCATTCTGGCTTGTAACCCAGATCGAAAACAAAAATATTTTTTGCAAATTTATCCTTACATTATTTGTTGGTTTATATAGATGGCTCGTAATGATATCAAACATGAGGGCAAAGTCATTCGGTAAAGTCATTCATAATACGACGGTCTTTGCAAATATCATTGCATATATTAATAAACTTTGTAAGGTGGGAGCTGCTAAAAACAGCTTTTTTTCGGGCATAAACTATTTCCAATCAATGGGGCCGACGGTTTTGGTTGGGGGAAGGATACCAAGACTCCCGATTTTGGTAAGCTGGCGGCCTCCTCCCACGGGGCGGGTAAAGTTTAACACTGATGAGAACTGGAAATCTTGCAATGCTGGTTGTGGGGGTATTGTTAGGAATAATGTCGGGGACTGTATTCTTTTCTTCTCTTCTCCCTGTTTTTCTAATACTCCTATTGAAGCGGAGGCTAGGGCCATGTTGATGGTTGTTATGATAGCTGCTTCTCTCAGTTGGCAGTTTATTATCATTGAAAGTAATACCCACATTTACATCCTCGTCTACCCATTTACATCCATCCCCGCCCTTCCTCTTCGTTGTCGTCCAAACCACATTCTTGCAGTTGTCGTCCTTTTCTTCCCACACAAATTTGTTGTACTGTAACCCCCTACAACTTCACCTATCATTCCCATAACCCCCACTATTACTGATGCTCTCCCTGCACCCATTCCAGTGCCTGCTCTTCGATACTCTGCAAAAACCCTTACTTTTCCCCCACTACACCCACAACAGGCTTCTAAATTTTCCACCCCGTTGCTCTCCCTGCACCCATTCCAGTGCCTGCTCTTCGCTACTCTGCAAAAACCCTTACCTTTTCCCCCACTACACCCACAACAGACTTCTAAATTTTCTACCCCGCTGTCGCCAGCCTCCTACCAGCCCTTCCGGCTGCCGCCCCAACCCTCCAATTCCCTAGCTAGTTGTTGTCAGCCTTCCTTCTGTCTGCATGTTGCTGTTGTCAAACCAGGATAGCCAACAAGCTACTGTCAGATCTACTTCCAACCATCATGCCCTAACAGCAGCCTCCAAAACTACCCCTTACATATTGTCCAGCTTCATACACCACTCTCGTCATTGTCGTAGGGTGTCTTCTATGTTTTGTGTTGTTATTTTCCCATTGTCAAGAGTCTTTATTTGTAACCCTATCGAATTTCAGCAATAATATTGGCATTCCTAATGTGGTTTGGGTTAATTCCGATATCAGCTTGTATCAAAGCTAACCATAGTATAACCTAGGGTTTCCTAGCATCCACCTTACACCTCTAAAAATTTTATTTCCTATTTCCAAACCATAGCCAGAACTTTAAACTAATCCTAATTTCCCATTGTTGATTTTCAAAATCAGCAACCCTAAATCATTTTGTAAGTCCTCCTTCACTCGTCACTCCAAACCCTAGCCATGCCACCAAAAAGATGCATGCCCAAGCCTACCAGGGAAAAGAAATGACAAGACATTTGCTGACTTCAGCAGAGGCTTGAAGAAATTGTGGATGAAACCCAGAGGGAACCCTTAATTGTGATCTGGAGAGTCAAAGGGAACGAGAGAATTTGAAGATGAAACTGGAGATACAACGTCAGTTCTTACTAACCTAATATAGACAAGGAATTCAAACCCTAGCTTCAAAAGTGGAGAGACCACATCACCGAACGATTACAACATCTTCTAGGCAAAGTTCAATTTTGAGATCTTACAGCTAGAGTAAACTCAAAAGAACACCCAAAATAACCCCGTCAGAGGAAAAACTAGTTCAGAGTAGAAAACAGGTGGAACTAATTCGCATTCTTAAATCTATCACAATAAGAAAGCGTTGTAAGTGCCATGGATTTGGGCATAGCGAATTGGATTACACAATCAGAAGAGTAATCACTTTCACTGATCAGGAAGCGGTTGAAAAAATAAACGATAATCCTGAAAAAGATAAAGACTTCAGAGGGGGTTCTCAATTTTCAGCCAACGATGAAGAGACGTCATCGATGCCAGTTGACTACAAGATAGAGATTTCAGTTGAGGTAACAGAAGTTGTTTTAAAAGATAGTGACTCTGTAATGTGTGTTTCAACAGAGTATGGAATTGTGGTACCTCGAACTAACCTTTGCAGGCACTGAGAGGAGCAACAGCAGGACGGAGCTTTGATGTCCAAAAGTGCCAGAAGTTTGAGGAATCAAATATCAGACACATGACAATCCTATATAAGAGAAATACGAACCATTCAGATCTATAGATTCATCCCTAAGTTGCCCCTACTGAGGGAGGTCCTGCATGTAGAAATGAGGCTCTGTGATGCCACGTCAAGAAGATTTCGGAGAGTTATTCAGATTTTAGATTCAATTCAGAATGGTACCCATCATCAGATATCCAGACATAAGAGATGAATCCCAACTTTGAAATTTGTCTCAGGAGCTTCATGGGAAAGAAAATTCTTCAATGGGATCTGGGTCTTATGAGTGAGGAAGTCTCTCATGAGTGGTTGCCAGTGAGATGGTGCAACCTGACACTGATTCCAGCCAGAGTTGATCTCTCCTCACATATTGGGTTCTCAAGAACATTCTGTTGAGTACGAGAAATGGAAGAAGGTTCCAGACTTAAAGGCTCAAGAGTTACATTGAGGGAACCTGCATCTATATACAACTCCAGCTCATAATGTGCTTAAAGATGATGCATAATTATCTATCAAAACGTGATATGGATGACAACACCTACAATATCAAACTATCAAGGGATTATCATATATCTGCTATATTCAACGTGATAGACTTGACTCCGGGCTACGAGGAACCAAAAGCTTCGACGAATAATTCGAAGCACCCCCAAACCTAGGAGACTAATGCGGGGCTCATCTGGGACTGAACCGGATGTTGAATCGATTCAGCAGGGGAGCCACAAGGGGTCAGCCAGCCCTTTGTTCTGGCTAGGGTTGCCGCCCAAGTCGAGGAGTCTTCCCCCTCCTATTTACCTACTAATATATAACATTAGGGTTAAGCTTTATTGTGATTTTTGTTTGAACAGCCTCTGGAGCACCCCTTTTTCTCTTCTAGGGTTGTATCCGAGAACAAGTAGTGCTCTCGCTATATCTTGCTCCGAGATGGTGATTATCCTCAACTTTCCCCTCCTACCCTTCCATGTCGTCGTTACCGTACTCGACTGCGGACCACCGAAAACTGCAGCCAAACAGTTTTCGTGCAACCCCATCTACTCATCTCCACTTTAATCCTGCTCTTCCTCCTTGTTGTTGTCGTCCAAACCACCTTCCTGCAATTGCCGCCCTTTTCTTCCCACACCCATTTGTTGTACCGTAACCCCCTACGGCTTCACCTATCACTCATGTAACCCCTCCCCACTATGATACTCTCCCTGCACCCATTCTAGTTCTTCCAGTTAGCACCCTCATCTTTATTGCTCTGCAAAATCCCTTACCTTTTCCCCCGCCACACCCACAACAGACCTCCCAATCCTCCACCCCACTATCTCTAGCCTCCTCCCAACCCTTCCAGCTATCGTCCCAACCCTCTAAGTCCCCCCGTCAGTTGTTTCTAGCCTTAATTATGTTCGCCTGTTGCTGCTGCCAGGCCAGGACAGTCAGCAGGCTGCTGTCAAATCTACTTCCAGCCAACCTACCCTAACAAACGTCTCCAAAACAATCCCCCACCTGTTTTCCAGCCGCCATACAACACCCTCGTCCTTGCCCTAAGGTGCATTTTATGTTTTGTATTGTTATTTTCCAATTTTCAAGTGTCTTTATTTGTAACCCTATTGAATTTCAGCAATAATATTGGCATTCCTATTGTTGTTTGAGTTAACTCCAATAACAGTCATTATAAAGCTAACATCAATCATATTGATTATAAAACACCAACTAAAAACTTGCTTATATAGATAAATTATGTATGTTTGTTTGCGCTGAATGTATGGGTCGGTAGATTCCTTCTAAATATAAGCTAATCAATCGAATGATTCCAAAAAGTGACGACTCTTTTAGAAATAGTTAAATTTCAATCGGTTGTTACTTAATATATATAGACACACACATGTATTTGGAAATGTACTACTTACAGTTTTCACACAAACGATCATGGGAATTACCAATGTAAGTGACCTTAAAACAAGTGGCATCCCTTTATTTATGTTATCAAATATTTTTATAACAAGATGATTTGAATCATTTGAAGACACTTATCATACTAATATTATATTATAATCATACATATTTTATTATTTATATTGCATGCCACAATATCTAACCATTTAAACTTTAATGAATATGAGTTATTTATTAAGTTTGAAATGTCAAACTCATTTATTATAAAAAATTTTTATAATAAGTTCTACTAAGTTGCTTGTTGGACCATCAGGCTAAGAGTAGACATTTAAGTTGTTATTTATTTGGTACTTGAGAGTATTGTAGTTTTCATTAGGATTTTTTTGTAGTTTTTGTTTATGTACATTAGCATTAAGGTCATTCAAGTAAGGATTTAAGTACCCAACATCGTTTATTAGTTATAGATTTTAAGATAAAGAGATGATTAGTTATAGATTTTAAGATGAAGAGTTCTAAAATAAAGAATACTGAGACTCATCATCGTCGAATTAGAAAGGGAAACTTAAAAAACACAAATAAAATTATTTTTATGAGTAAAATTCAAGATTTCAAAATTTGGGATGTTCATGATGAAACAAATGCTATGTGGGATAAAGTAACACTATTAAATCTATTAAACAAGTAGCAAAGGATGTGCTTGGAGAATCAAAAAAATAAATTTTTATAAATAAAAATAATTGGTGATGGAATAATAATGTGCAAGAAAAGATAAAATATAAGAAGTTATGTTATAAAAATTGGTTTGAATGTAAAAACTTAGAAAACTGAAAAAAAAATATCAAATGGTCAACAGAGAGTCTAAAAGAACAATCTATGACGCTAAAAATTATGCTTTTAATGATCTTTATAATAGATTAAATACTAAGGAGGGTGAAAGTATATGTATAAACTAGCCAAACAAAGAGCAAAGAAAAGTAAAGATTTAACTCAAATAAGGTATATTAAAACTGAAAATCAAAAAGTACTTTTCTTATAAAATAGAAAAAGATATTCAACATAGGTGGGTGAGTTATTTTGATAAAATTTTTAATGAAGTTTATGAAAATACGATCGAGCTTAAGACCCTAAGATGTTCAATAATCACTCTACAATGATTAATATTCCGGCACACAACAAAAATAAAAGAAAAATAAAAAAAAAAGTGATGACAAATGAGGCTTAAGATTCATAATGTGATTTTCATTGCCCATAACTTCTCAATTTTTTAATTCTCTCTCGGACTCAACTCAGTTTTTTTCACTAAAATTCTACGAGCATTTTTTCCCATTTAAATTGGCTTTGTCGTTATAACATTTGGGAAATTTACATATCTAACACCTACAACTTGATATTTACACTTACAATATTTTGGTGTCATAAACTTAAACATGAAAATATGTATAATTATTGTAACATTTTTATGTGATGTTATTTTGAAAGTTCTAAATGTATATATGAAATTATAAGGGTAATATTTGTAAATCATAAGAATTGTGGAATATGTTTGTAAATGCCCCTATTACTCAATATAAAATATAGATTTCGATCTGAAGGAGGATTGACCAAATATTTTCCTTTTTTCTGTTGAATTACATCAGGGATCGGCTTTAAGCCCATATCTTTTCGCTTTAGTTATGGATGGTCTTATTGGAAATTTACAGGATGATGTACCTTGGTCATGCTTTTTGCTGATGATGTCATTCTCGTGGATAAGACGAGACAAAAAGCCCAAGAACAACTTGAATTATGGAGTTCTACATTGGAGTCTAAAGGCCTTTATTTGAGTAGAACTAAAACTGAATACATAGAATGTAATTTTAGTAGTAGTAGCTCTAATGACAGAAGTGTAACTTTGGGTGATCAAATTATTA